>NC_056737.1:1481830732-1482003232 GCF_019279795.1 Protopterus annectens
AATCCGCTTTGCCTCCTTCCTAATCTTCCTACTCTTGAAATAACACAAGGTTATAAGGTCTAGACTTGAAGACTTATAGTTATTTCATTGTTTATTTGGACCGTTTAAGCTCACTATTGTTTTTATGCGTGTCTCTGTGCTATCATTGTCTTTTTGTCTATTTTTGTTATTTAATCTATCTAATTGTCGAGCTTTTCTCCTTGGGCCTCCACTGAAAATGGACCTGGTCCAGTTGGATTACCGTGTCTAATAAATGTAAAATAAAAATAAATAAAAAATGAAATGCAGCATGACACTATAGCTTTTTTGGTAATATGCTTGCATTTTGACTCTGTTAACATTCATGCATCCAAAACTAAATACAGGTTTTGCTAGGAATGTTAAATGCATGTATCATAGTGATGGGCTTGGAGGAGGTTATTCTGTTGTTAGGTTCACCTGTTTGGATTTACCAGGGAAGTTTATTTAATGTCTGTGATTTGGTAATTTTAAGGGAACGGCATATATGTTGGAACTGAAATGAAGCAAGATAACTTTGTGCAAATGTGTGTTTTTTTTATATATTTGCATTTTCATTCTTATGTTTTTGCACTAATCCCAAATGGTCCCATTGAATTCCATGAGAAGAAACTGTTAAAGTAAGCAACCCTCAGATAATGCTAATATCTCTGGAAACCTGTTAGCCAGCTTACTTTCATCCCATCTCCATTCTCCCCACACACCCTCTCACCAGTGATCATTCACTTATTTCTACCAGTCCACACATGCACACTAGCACTGAGCCAACCATTTTCCTGTCCCCTGAATCAACACTATTGGTTGTTTTACTCCTTGTTTCCTCCAATACAGTCACACCTTCCATCAACCAGTCCAGATACATATATATATATATATATATATATATATATATATATATATATATATATATAATATAATATATATGGTTCTACCTTAGTTCACCGACAGCAGAGAACACCGACAGAAAATTTTGAAGCCCCAGAAGTGCGAAATTTGAAAACGCCGAAAGTAGTTAAAGTCGACGGCTCATAAGAACGTCAATGTGCAAGTAAGGCTGAATAAAATTGTGCGGTAGTGATTGTGTTTGGGTTAGGGGTGGGATAAGTGAGTTAGGGTTAGGGGGCAGGTCATGTAAGTGTGCAGTAGTGATTGTGTTTGGGTTAGGGGCGGGATAAGTGAGTTAGGGTTAGGGAGCGGGTCAGGTAAGTGTGCGGTAGTGATTGTGTTTGGGTTAGGGGCTGGATAAGTGAGTTAGGGTTAGAGAGCGGGTCAGGTAAGTGTGCGGTAGTGACGGACCTTAGGGTTAGGGTTTGGATTAGGGTTGTAGGTAGTTGTGTATGTGTGGGTTTGTAGGGATTTTGGTGTGCTTGTGTTGTGTATGTGGTTTTTGGACAGGGAATGTGTTTTGTTTGTTGATTGTTGTGATTGTGGTGTGTGCAGTGTCTGAGGTTTTGTGTTTGTGTAACGTCGGTTATTTCATTGTTGGGCATGTGGTGTTTCGTGTTTTTGTACTGTCGGTTATGTGGCTTCGGTTATTGCGTTGTCGGTGTTTTGGGTTTTCGTTTATGTCAGGTAAAACCATTTATATATATATATATATATATATATATATATATATATATATATATATATATATATATATATATATATATATATATATATATATATATATTTATATATACATATATAAATATATTTATATATACATATATAAATATATTTATATATACATATATATGTATATCAGTCACTTTCTCTGTCTCTCTCTTCCATTCCTTCTTTCTACACACATATACATACACGATCGTGTGTATGTGCCACACTGCAGTGAAGTGGAGTGAAGCCCTCCAACTGTACATACACATACACATAGATTTGGAATAACCAATATTCATTCTTGCACTTTATTCCTTTAGTATTGCTTTCCAGTTAAATGAACATATTGTTTGAATCATCCTGTACTTATCATAATTCCACCTGTGTCATAATGAATAGTTAAATTCTAAGCATATAACACTGTCAGATTAACATGGGCTTCTTGTAAAACAGGATGAGACCTCTGCAAATAGCCTGACCTCACCATTTGAGAAATTCATATTTTACAGATTTTGACACAGTTTCTCACTGGTATCACAATGCTTTTGACCTCAGTCCGACACTGCAAAGTTTTTTTTTTCTTATCAGTATTATTCAGAAATACTTATACTTATAAATAGTGAAAAATATTGGGGTTGGAATAAAGGTATGGGTGTTTAACTCATAGAAACTAGGTACAGTGTTTAATTCTCACCAGTGAAAGAGAAAACAACTAAATTTAAAACAGCCCACAAGGCAGCTAGTCTAGCATTTAACGATCTGGGTTTATATGATGTAACTAACACAAGATTTTTATTTTTGATATTTCTGTTTCCTCATGTTGGAAGAATGCTTAAAATACTCATTGAGCCTCTTTATCTATTTTGGCTTGTCACCTGAAACTAGCTTTCACTTCATCGCCACTCAATCTTATCAGTCAACAGTGTCATATTGATATTTTTCCTGCATGCTGCATGAATAGTAACTGACTTTGTGACATTCTCCTGTAATGCAACATGGTCTGTTACTGTCATTAACTATAGTTGATTACTAAATAGACACATATAAAATTAAAAGCTACAAAGACCCTAGCATTACTGTCCTGAAGCAGCATAGGTAAAGGCATTATAAAATGACAGGCTTACCTGAGGTCATCTTATGAAACTTATCGTGGTCAAGGTTTCTTGGTCTATTCACAAGTATTAATTCTGAAACATGGGCCTATTTCTATTTTGTCAATTATATTTAATATATGAAACATTAATGATAATTTAGTTCTTACTGAACATTTCATTATGTGGTAGGTTTTAATGCAATTCTATTTTTTGATTCCTTTTTTACTTCCCATTTTGTTTATATTTATAGTAGATCTGAAGAAGCCACTTCTGTTGAATGTGCTACAGACTTGGTAAGCAGTTCCCCTTTGGTCTCACTCACAGCAGCAAAGCTACCCACTGTGATGTCACTAACATACAGCATGACACTATAGCTTTAATGGTAATATGCTTCGGTCCCCCATTGGTCTCACTCACAGCAACAAAGCAAACCACTTTGATGTTACTAACATATCTCTGCAGGGAAAGCTCTATACTCTCATACCATAGCTAAAAACTGGAATAACCTCCCCTCTTCTATAACTTCTTACTCTACTATCACACAATTCAAAAAAACACTCAAATCACACCTCAG
Organism: Protopterus annectens; assembly: GCF_019279795.1. Taxonomy (NCBI): domain Eukaryota; kingdom Metazoa; phylum Chordata; order Ceratodontiformes; family Protopteridae; genus Protopterus; species Protopterus annectens. The sequence continues at coordinate 1,481,834,015 of NC_056737.1, forward strand.
GAAAACATGGCTCTGCCCATGTATAACATAAAGATGACTGTATTTCTTAATCCGCTTTGCCTCCTTCCTAATCTTCCTACTCTTGAAATAACACAAGATTATAAGGTCTAGACTTGAAGACTTATAGTTATTTCATTGTTTATTTGGACTGTTTAAGCTCACTATTGTTTTTATGCGTGTCTCTGTGCTATCATTGTCTTTTTGTCTATTTTTGTTATTTAATCTATCGAATTGTGGAGCTTTTCTCCTTGGGCCTCCACTGAAAATGGACCTGGTCCAGTTGGATTACCGTGGCTAATAAATGTAAAATAAAAATAAATAAAAAATAAAATGCAGCATGACACTATAGCTTTTATGGTAATATGCTTGCATTTTGACTCTGTTGACATTCATGCAGCCCAAACTGAATACAGGTTTTGCTAGGAATTATAAATGCATGCATCATAGTGATGGGCTTGGAGGGGGTTAGTCTGTTGTTAGTTTCACCCGTTTGGATTTACCAGGGAAGTTTATTTAATGTCTGTGATTTGGTAATTTTAAGGGAACGGCATATATGTTGGAACTGAAATGAAGCAAGATAACTTTGTGCAAATGTGTTTTTTTTATATATTTGCATTTTCATTCTTATGTTTTTGCACTAATCCCAAATGGTCCCGTTGAATTCCATGAGAAGAAACTGTTAAAGTAAGCAACCCTCAGATAATGCTAATATCTCTGAAAACCTGTTAGCCAGCTTACTTTCATCCCATCTCCATTCTCCCCCCACACCCTCTCACCAGTGATCATTCACTTATTTCTACCAGTCCACACATGCACACTAGCACTGAACCAATCATTTTCCTCTCCCCTGAATCAACACTATTGGTTGTTTTACTCCTTGTTTCCTCCAATACAGTCACACCTTCCATCAACCAGTCCAGATATATATATATATATATATATATATATATATATATATATATATATATATATATAGATGTATAGATATATATATAGATATATACATATATATGTTAATTAGAGGTTAAACCCTGGCCCATCCTCTTATCTCCATAGCTCTGTTTCCTTCCCTCATTATTCAGGGTTGGTACTCTGGTGAAGTAAAACGTGTGTGTATATACAATGGCTCTTTTATATGCTAAATAGATCTGATGAAACCCCATGCTTAGGCCAAAACAATAATTATTTGGGAATGAAACTCTCTTCTTCAGGAAGAACTTCTTCCGTGTGTGGTCTTTTGGACTGACAGGGGTAAGGACTGGGTTAGAGTTAGCCCACCTCAGTAATGGGTGCTAACCTTTACCCTGTCCCCAACAGCAACCCTACAACTACCTTTAAAAAACACTTTCCAGTAACACAGCACACACTACCAAACTGAATCTATTTATTTACCTAATCCAACCATAAGCTTAAAATACAAACACATAAAATACATAACATTTAATTAACCCCAACCCTATCCCTAAAATATGCACTCTCGCATGCAGAAATATAACATCTATCCCCTAGGCTAATCCTAACCCAAATGTCCAAATACACATACTAACACTTTCAACCCCTTCCAAACCCCACTTATCTTTAAGATGTCCAACTTTTGTGTATATATTAAAGTTCGATAATCTTTACTGCTTCTTGATTTTGTCGGAAAAGTGTACGTTTGAAAAAATATGATGATGCTCATCCTCCAGCTAGAAGTTTCATTTACATGTACCTTCCTAAACAACTAAGGTCCTTTAGCAAGCTTACCCCTCCTCTTTCATTTTTTCTACTTTTTCCTCCACTAATACACCAGCACATCACTGTACCATCATACTTTATCCAGCATCTATATTTTCTTAACTCATTCTTCCTTTAATCTCATTATCTCTTCAGACCACATCTTCTTTCATTAATATTCACTGCGAAAACCTACAACTTCTCATCTTCTGTTCTTTTTCTAATATATTCTGTCCTTCAGTAGTATATTTCTACACCACACCTAAGTTTACAGTACAAAATTAATACTGCAAAATTCCTACTACTGCATACTAAAACATATCATTTTGTACTCATTAGGACTGATTACCATTATATCCATGCCTTTACATTTATTCTTTTAATCTGTATATACATTTCATTATACAGTTGTACCAGTCTATAGCTCCTCTTATGTATATGTCTATGTTTTTGCATTTTGTTTACAAATGTTTTTGCACATTTGGAGCTTTTCTTCCTGGGCCTCCATAAAAAGGTGCTACTTTAACAGCTAGACATTTCCTGTAAACAAAAGTAAATGAATAAATACAAATGGCTTCATGTGGAATAGCAAAATCCAGTTTACTGAAAGTAGTTTTCAGCTATCCATGTTCATCTATTTGGGATTCAGTAATTTAGCAGTCAATGAACTATAATTGTTACAAAGTATACAGAGGTTAAGGTTAAAAAAGCTTCTCTCATGAGAGTAGAACAAACTTGCCCCACCATGAAAATGCTGTTTTTTATGTGTGGGTGCTTGTTTGTCCACCAAAATTACTTTATTCTAAGTACAATTGTTTGGATGATATATACAATTTAGGGAGAATAGTTCTGAAGTAATATTACAGAACAACTGTGTTTCAATAAACTGCAGCTTTTTGTTTCACATGAAATCATTTTTGACAGCCTTTTTGCCATTATTAGGATAAAACAAATTTTTCCATTATCACTGGAAAATATAAAAAAATCTCAAAACAGATTTTTGAACGTCACAAAAACATGAGAGTTTCATGAATTTTGCATTTTAGACCAGAGGTCTCATTTGCATTAGCCTGGATTTCATGTTACATTTATTACTTATTGCACCAGCAGCCTGTTCTGGTCAATGTCGATAAATTATCTTCATATTACACATGTAAAAATGGGCAAAAATATTAATGCAATAATGCTAATGACTGGAAATTTCCCTTAAAATCATAGGTGCAATTTGCATATTTCTCAAGAAAGTGGATTTTCATTTTTATGAAACATGATACTCAATATATATAGGTATAGCATGCACATAATAATAACTAAAGTTATAGCTACAGGTAGGTGCTGATATAAATACTGATAAATATATAGCTGTAGTTATCAATATATAAGTCATTATCTGAGAGCTTATCGCTACTTTGGTCATGTTTCATATACTTATAGAAAAAAAAAATATTAACTGATCAGGAACTGCTTACCTGTTAAAACTCTTAAATTAAAAGTGTTCTTCACAGGGGTTAAGCCCCCTGGATTCATATTTGGAGCTTCGATAATTTACCCACCATACTTACATATTCCTTTACCATGAGTATTGTGCAATCTTGGATTTAGTATATATAATTAGAGAGTATGTGGGGGTACAGCCCATGAAATAGGGGTGCAGGAGGGACTTGTTCCCTACAAAAACATTTGATCTTAGTTTAGCCTGCTCCAGGGAAATCCTTGGAGCATGCACACAACATATCAATGTTCATTGTTTCTGTCAACCTTCAGTTGATCGAACTTTTAAAAGTTCGAAGCGCATATGGCCGAGACCATATGATCGAACTTTTAAAAGTTTGAACGGTCTGAATGGAGGTCCCTGTACAGTGCAAAACTGGAAGACTTCTCTTTTCCGCAATGTAGTAAGTAGCAGGGGGCGTGGAGGGTGCAGGGGGGCTTGCCCCCCCGCTACAAATGTTTAGTTTTGTTTTGTTTTTTTTTTTTTTTTTTTAAATGTTCAAACTTCTAAATGTAAAGAACAAGAAACACTGCAAAGCCACACAAGAAGGAGCCAGACAAAGAATTTTAGCATTTTCGTTTGATTTATTCACCAACAAACTTCTTCAGAAACTAAATATCAGAGACCACCCTTTTTAAAGTAAAAATTGCAAATCACATGACACTAAACTCCAGTGAATTAACACAGAAATAAATAAATAAATAAATAAATAAATAAATAAATAAATCTAACTTAAATTCTTAAAGCAATATATATTCCATTTTTCAACATACCTTGTGTAAAAAAGTATATTCTTTTTATTAATACCAGGAGGATGATCAGCATCAAATAGAATTTGCCATCTACTCTCCTTACATTCCAACAAAGTCTTAAAATCACCACAGAATACATTTGGAACTACTTTCTCAAGTACCAAAAAAGAAAATTTCTTCAAATTTTCACATGCCACAGTGTGTCATGCTAATGCATTTGTCATATCCCTATTTTTTACAAACAAAAAATGTTCATAAATTCTCTTGCCTAGTGTCCTGATAGTCTTGCCGATGTAAAAACAGGTGCAATAATTGCATAAAGCAAAGCAAACAACAAAAGTGGAATCACAAGTGTAATGCCCCTTCACCCAATTAGTTCATTTAAAATGTTTTAATTCTATGAAACCTGAATTGATAAGTTATCTACATTGTCCACAATGCCCACATGCAAAAGTACCAACCAACACAGATGGATCAGAATGACAACCAATTTTATCCCTCTCTAAAATAATTTTATTGCTGACCTCCTTCCTAAATTTAAAGAGAGGTTTGTCACCTAAAATTTTGATGAGATCAGTACTTCCCATCAACACTTTCCAATTATGATATACACACATAGAGAGAGACAGTTTATATATATATATATATATATATATATATATATATATATATATATATATATATATATATATATATCCATGTATGTCCATATCTGTCTCTGTCTCTCTCTCTCTGTATATATATATATATATATATATATATATATATATATATATATATATATATAGATATAGATATTGATACACACACACACACACACACACACACACACACAGTATTAATGTGTTAAAAGACTAGTATAGACACTTTGGGCAGGATTCACGAAGCCTCCGTGTAAGAGTTACAAGGCTTACACAGAGGCTGCAGTTAAACGGTGTGACGTCAGCATGTCATGCATATGCTTGAGGGCATGCTGAATCACACCTAAGGCTAACACGGTCCATGGAAGACAGCAGGGGTCGTGTCCGTAGGCCGAGCCCTGCAAATGGACACGCCCCCAGAAGAGTAAAAGTCCCGAAAGTAAACCCCCACGACAGAGCCCATGTAAATGTGAATAAACACAACACAACACATGCCCCCACAGACTATGAACATAAAATGTACAAATGAACATCTTATAATTTTTTTTAAATTGTAAAGATGTTTGCCCGTGAGTGCGCTCATTTGCGCGGGCATGCCCGTAGCTTAGCTACAGTTAGCAGTCAGTGGAAAAGCATATAAGAACTAAATATGCAAAGTAAACCAAGAAGCAATAGCGTAGCGGTAGAGATGTTGGCTGAAGAGTAGGCAGTCATGGTTCGAGCCCCCCCCCCAACATCAATTTTTATTTTTAGTGAAATAAGCATGAAACATGTCCCTGACATATATGTACACATATAAAATTATATTTTATGTAAAGTGTAATGAAATGGGCCATATATTTTGAAGAAATGTGAGATAATAAAAAAAAAAAATGTCAGATGTGCCTATAGCTGAGCTACAGTCTAACAAGTTGAGTACATCTGCCCGTAGGTGAGCAGTGGTTTAACAGATATAAAATGAGTGCCCGTAGGTGAGCAGTGGTTTAACAGGTGTAAAATGAGTGCCCGTAGGTGAGCAGTGGTTTAACACGCTGAAACTGTGTACCCATAGCTGAGCATAATATGCGTGCTCACAGCCAAATGACGAGTAAACCAGCGTACCCCATTTGCGTGGAGCTGCGCGCCACACCAACAAGCTAACCGACGGGCAACATTGAGCAAGCTGTAACAAAACTGCCTTTACACAGACACATCTCCTAGCCTGTGTAGACAGTCATGAAATATAAAAAGCAGTGGCCAGATTCGAACCCAGAATACCATGCACCATAATCAAAGTACTGAACCACTAAGCCATGACAGCTGCGCTTAGAAATGCAGTAATAGCATATATATAGGAATGAATAGAAAGAGGAGCATGACAAAGCAGGTTTTGTGAAGCTGATACAATTCCAAAATGGCCAATCACAGATAAGTGTGGGAAAAACTGCATATATAAGCCCCATATGCGGGAATACACAGCATAACCGATTGTAGAACCGACTTGCAGCCAGAATGTCAGGTGTAGGTGAGGGTAGTTGCTTTCGAGCACAGAGGTGGGGCGTTGAGGAGTCCAAATATATGGTTTGGCTCCTTGTCCACAATCATGAGGCCCAACTCATGCAGGGCCAGGTCCTGTGGGGAGCATATAGGGCTGAGGCATGGGACCGGTTGGCTCATGATCTCACCAGTGCCACAGGGATACCAAGGACTGGTGAGCAGGTCCGTCACCACCATGTGGACCTGAAGAGATGGAAGCAGGACCAACTGAACCATTGGATCCAGGAGGCCCGGCAAATGCCCAATGTCTCACTACTGAGTAAGTTACATGTAATTATTTATGTAAGAAATTAACCTAGCTGATATTATGGAGATGTGTATTCCAATATAACTTTATTTATATTACAGCTGCAGGTGTCCGTTCTGTGAACCGTAGAGCCTATGGCGATAGGCTGGCACGGTTGCGCCACCAGGCAGGTCAGTAATTCTCTCCCTGTAACTGTAAATAAATTTATAAGTATGACAGTTAGCAAAAGAGTGCAGTGTAGTCACTAATTAATAAAATGTGCAAGTAACAGTGTAAGAGGGTTTGAAAGTATTGCTTGATTACAAAAGTGTGATGCAGCCTGTAATCCAAACATAAAAATGAAACAAGTCTGAAATAAAGATGTCCCACCTGTAATATAATAGTACATAACCTGCAGCAGGCTGAAAAGTACAGCTGCAGAAGCTGAGTAAAACACATGTGTGAAATATATCCCTGTTGAAATACAGAAACATGACAGAAGTGAGACTGTTGGAAAGGATTGTTAGAACTACAGGTAAAACATGTCAATAAAGCCTAGAATTAAGTACCATCCTGAATTGTAAAAATATTACAAGTGAGAGAGTGTGAGAAAGAGTTATGAATCCACCAGTAAAGTAGTACTAACTCCTGAATAAAGTATACTGCAGTTAGTACAGAATGAAATGAATGTGACAGGCAGAACCAAACAGTAACATGTGCTGAAAATGGTACCGCAGCTGGAATGTGTATCCCAAAATCTGGATATGTTGCTTTCAGTCTGCAGTATGCAGATAGTATGGTTGTCTGAAATACCAGACATCCACAGTTGTCTATAGCTATATAAAGCAAATGTAGCAGGATGATGTAACTGAACAGAGCCAGATATGAATTTGTATGAATAAAAATGAAAATGTATATTGATGTAGCAGTAATATTCCTATCATCAACTTGAAGTAGTTACCACATAGGAAACTGTAGGCAGAACTGTAGTGTGTATATATCTGCAGCTATTAGAAATGTACAGCATATGTATTGGTATTTGAAGTTGTTAATTAAATTTTCTTCACCCTACCCTATAACCACATGTAATCCATTCCACGTGAAATTGGTATGTGCAATCACAATTAACACCCCTGGACATTTGTCGTGTTGGTTCATACATATTTGCATGTACATTGATGCATCTGCTCTGTTCATACATCCAAACCTGATGGCCTGTTGCCATCAATCAACCCTGCATGTTGTTGGACTGTGTATTGCTGTTCAAAATATGCATGTGTTATGCTTGCTGTTCAATGGTTTGAATATCTGGGTGTTTGGTTAATGGGAATACTAATGCATGCTGTTACAACTAATTGTGAATGGTATTGTACGTTACTAACCCAAACTGTCATGACATAATGCAAAACATAGGACGACAGGGAAGGCGGGTTCCAGCTGACCCACCTCTCCCTCCTCAGCTGGCGAGTGCACCTGGCAGTAGTGCCCAGGCCGGACCCTCCTCTGGTGGCCCTGTGCCACCTGCAGGTGGAAGCGCTGCAGGGGATGGGGCTCGTCCCCCCTCTGCAAGTGTGGCCGGAGAAGAACATCCACTCACCCTCCATAATGTCCGGACTGTGGTGCGTAGGGAGATCCGGGAAGCTGTTCTTGGGCCCCTAAATAAGCTTTAGGCACAGGTGGCACAACTAACGGGCGTGCCTGCTGCCCGGCCTACATAGCCCCCAGCACAGCCCCATCCTAGGCAGTGAAGGCACAGTGGCAACTGCCCATGGGTGGGGATATCAGTTCCACTGTTGCCATCTGTGGCCTCATGGGCTCTAGATATTCAAACATCCGTCCCCGTCAATTGTGTAACCTCCCCACATGTGTCATACACCGCCCCTGTATGCGTCTTGTTTGTCATGTCTGTTAGCCTACCCAACCTACCTCCCCTGCTATACTGACTTCCTGTTCCTGACATACATTCTCACCTGAAAAAAAAAAAAAAGGGCACTCTGTACCCACAAAAAAATTATGCCCCATACATAGCTGCCCATTTTGCACACATGTCTGCTGGACATGGAAACTGTTAATTACAATTGGCTGTACAACAAGTATTATTGTTGTCCTTACACCTCTCTCAGGGGTAGAAGGTTTCAAATGTCACACCAAATTACAAACATATGCACAGCTGTTGCTGATGAAGAAATGGGCAGCTATGGGCCTTACCTACATCCCTCCTGCAAAACCCGAGCTTGTTTCCCTGCTGTCTTACCCTCTTTGTGACCCCTTTTTCACCACTTTCCTGTCTCCCCATTTTCATTTCTTTTAAAGAAATTAACGCGGGTGTGCGCAAGAGTAAGCACTTTTAAGCAGTTGAAAGCGGGTGTGCACGGAGCTGAACGCCAGTGCGCATGCGTGAGCTCCGCACAAACCAGCTTAAACTGCTTAAAAGTGCCTTAGTCACAAGGCCTGTAGTCTGCTCAAAAGCAGAGTAAAATCCCACTGTCAGTCCCAAACCCAGGACCTTGGAAACAATAGTCTGCATGACTTACCACTAAGCCATGAATGTTATATGTGAACATTGTGCTACAATAAATATATCATGTAATAGTAGGAATGAATGTAAAGGGAATATAGGATGTGTAGTACACAAAGCATGTCATGTATATTTACTGTCAAATGTAGTGGACAGTGTGTGAACAGAAACAGCCATACTAGTTGGTAGCTAGTAGGTAATAATGCCACTGTAGCACCTTGCAAGCCACACACATACTCACAGCAGGATAATCACTGCCCATATCCCACAACCTCTTACAGCAACACATCCGGACTAAGTAATAAAAAATGTGGAGCAAAGGCCCAAAAACAGGGACACATTCCAAATATTTCTCCAACAAACTTAGACAGTTGAGAGAGTAACAGGTTTTGCATTATGTTGGATGTTTGGAAGAGTATGAAGTCTGAAACTGAAATGTTTGTCACTATAGTCTGACTTGAGCCCAGAGTGATTTGCCAGAAAAAGCTGTTTATGAGATATGGACCAAAATATGAGGCAAAAATGTGGACATCCTGCAAATATCTGTACACTTGATAGGTCTGACACTGCCATATTTTAATAGTTAAGAGCCTAGACATAGCAACAGTGACTGAGTTACAGGGATGGCCCACAGACTCCCTGTGAAATGTACAAACAGTAGGCAGAAAGGTGTTACAACACACACAATGGTAACTATGAAGTACTGAAAGTATGCACCACTTGCACGTCGGAAATAGTGTAGTAATACATATGCTCATGCTAACCTACAGTCACAACTGCAGAATACCAGGCAATTTAATGGGTGTACCCCACTGATATGTACCATTCCATGAGGCAGATAAAAGATGCACCTGAGAGTCTCTGGGGCCTGCTCAGCAGCATACTCAAATACCCTAATAGATGTCAAGGTCCACACCATGGCCAGGCCACACTGCATGCAGTAACACCCTAGCAAATATAGCAAGCATTCCAAGGTGTGAATGTACATGGAAAATAGGAAAGCCACAGCAACACACTACAGTCAAGACACCTAGCAGGCATACAAGTAGTGAATGTAAAGGGCAAATATTGAAGCCATAGCAACAAAGTGCAAGAGCCACTGCTATATACCAGTTACACCATATGTCCCACAGGAAAGCACAGACACCCACATTAACAGTAGTAGTAGTCTTAGATGTCAGTGTACATACACACTTAGTACAGGAAACTGGAGAAATGAATGGAGAAATGTTAGTCTACAACACAGCCAGAAATATGAGAGAGATACTAACCTTTACACTCAAAGGACAGTGTCCACAGCATACCACCATGGTCCCTGCCCTTAAACTCTGAAAGGGCTACACCTATCTCACATACCTTTTTATAGCACTGTCCTGGAATCACAGTGAGAACTGCAATCAGTACACAACTGGCTGTATGCAATTAGCAAATGCTGGCTAACAATTGGTGCAGAGGCTATCACATGGACATATGCAGATACCTACAAAAGCATGCTGTACTCCCAGTCCACACATGTAATACTTTCATTGCACCCTCTGGAGGTAGGGAGAGAGAGAGAGAGAGAGAGAGAGAGAAAAAAAAAAACATACACAAACAAAGGTGCTCATCAAAACCCACTCGAAAGCTGACATCTGCCAACTGGAGCAGCAGCAGGTCACCAAACCAAATGGCAACACAAGCAGCTTTGACAAACACAGGTAATGTAAAGTAATACTTTAAAAGTCTACATAATGTGAACCCTCCATATGTGTCATTTGTCTGTATCCATATGTATATGAAGATGTGCATAGGGCAGGGGACATACAGCAACTATCAGTGAAGGCTGTACATACATATGTATGTGAGGGCATCTATGTGCACATATCAATGTAGGTTGAATGTAGGTTGTAGTGCAATGTACAATGTAGGTTTCACAGTTATGTATGTTTAGCAGTATGTTAGTGTGTGTATACAGTTTTGTAAACAAACATGTTGATATACCTATCTATCATATGGATACGTATGTATGTCAATATATGTATGTATATATATATATATATATATATATATATATATATATATATATATATATATATATATATATAATATGCATATATGTATACATACATAGAGAGGGATGTAGGAATACATAGACAGATGTAGATAGATAGAATATGTAGAAACATATATATGTAATACACACATACAGATATAGATATATGTAGATACATATACAAAGACAGACAGATCTGACTATCTACAGATATGACTGAATATGATGATCTCCCACTCCCACTGTCCCACCCCCTCTGTCACTCTTACCCCGTCTCTGTCACACCCCCCTCCATATGTATAGCAATATATGTACATCGATATATATATATATATATATATATATATATATATATATATACAGACATATATATATATATATATATATATATATATTTATATATATATATATATACATATATATATATATATATATATATATATATATATATATATATATATATATATATATATATATATATATATATATATATATATGTATATATAGAGAGTGAGAGAGAGATGTATATATATTCTGAGTGAGGCACATGTGTACAGATGTATTGCAACATGTGCCTGGTGACAAAGGCATGGAGTGAACACCAGTGTCGAACTGAGTACCATACCCCATTTCAAATCACCTACACCAGTAACTACCAGATATGTGATTGGCTGCCCACCACTGCATGTGTCAAGGGTGAGCAGGGTCATAAATGTGTACAATAGTCCCCCCAATGATAGTCACAGTGGCACACTATTCCTGGAATACCTGCACATGGTATGTGTCAGCAGACATGGTGTGTCAGCTATGGACATGTAGGTCAGTGTACCCCTGCACACCACACAATGGCTGCCACTGTATGTACCTCACATGACAGCTACAGATATGGAGAAGGACACAGTGACATGTACAACACTGTGACAATGCACTCAAACACATTACCAATGCACAGTGACTGACAACACCACAGAGTACACACATACTACCCACATAGAGGTTACCACTCCTGGATTTACATACTTAAGTCACACCCATGACAGATGTCCAACAACCATAGTAACACCTCACACCTTCCACACCTAAATGACTGCTGTGTGTTGTCCTTGACACCGCAGTAGAGAGCACATGGCGGAGGTACAGGTTCCTACCCACAGAGAAGACATACCCTGCAATAAACCACACAGTGTTAAGAAGCAAGACTCCCCATGAGTACATGTCACACATACCCCTGCTGAATGTTAGTCAGATAGGTAATATGCCATATGAGTTACCCTGTGTAACTGTTTGACAGGAGCAGGTACCATCACATCACATGTGTCACAATGGTCAGGGTAGCAGAACAGTATGCAGCTGTAGTCCCAGGAGCAATAGCATATTGTATTGTATTGTATTGTAATGTATTGTATTGTGTTGTATTGTATTGGTATGTAGAGGTGCCTCCTTCTTGGAGTTGAACCACTGCTGCTGTACACCAGTGTACAGGTACATATCCTGTAGTCAGGCTAGTGTTACATAGCACTTCTATATGTGTGTTTAGCTCCTTTTGGAGTTCATGTAGCATGCAACCGGGGATACCATCAGGTCCCATTGATGCTGTGTTTTCTGCTTTTATGAGGGTGGCTCTCACCTGGACATCTGTGATGACAGGGAGGTTACATTCAGCTGGGATAAGTATGTCTTAGTTTGGGGGAGAGGGAGGGGAGAAACTTGCACTGAACCTGTCTGCCACAATGTTGCCAATATCTGCAGGTTCAGTGAATTATTTGTTGTTGTGTACTAACTATGAGCATATTTGAGGGTTTCTGACCAGGTTTCTAACATAACTGAAGAAGGCCTTGTGGTTATCTGTAGTGTCCCCGGTCATTTCCCTCTCAAAGTTGCCCATGGATGTTTGTATGAGAGAAAATAGCTCTTTACTAGTGCTGATCAGACATGCCTTCCCTTTATGGAATTATGCTCTGTCTTGCAGTAGCTTCCATCTTTTGTTATGCAATCTGTCTATGGCTGGGGTCCACCAGACAGGATGCTTTCCCTTTGTGGAGAGTGCCTTGGTCTTATATGGGATTGCATGATCCATACATTCTCGGAGATGTCCGTAGAAATCATTTGTGAAGGAGTCAGCATTGTGGGTTGTGTCTTCCACTGGCCCAGTGGGCTTAAAGGATACCATCTCAGTGTTACGAAGTGTAAAGTTTGCATTTGAAATGTTATTCACTGTAGTCGTTTGTGCTGGCGGTGGAGGTGGGATATGTATATCGAGGGCAATTAGCTTGTGGTCAGATCACAGTAGTTGATGATGTACCCCATACAGTACCTCGATACAAACCCCCAGAGTGAGGATGTGCTTTGGACCTGAATCAGTGTTCTGACTGCTGGGGTTTGGTAGTATGTCATATGGAGTGTGCCAGGTACTGTTGCACAGTTGTTGGCTGAGCACTGATACCTGGCCATTTACATGTGTATCCACCAATAGACAGAAAGATGCTATATATGTGAGATATGTTGTATCACAACAGTCGAGTAGCATGTGTAGTATGTGTGCCAAATTCTGCTGACATATTTTGCTGATATCATGTTATTTCCTTTTTCAGGACCATGGCTCACCAGCACTATCCAGCATACTCTGCAGCTGAGGATGAGGAAATACACCAGAGCCTGGTGCAGGATTATGCAATACTCTTTTCCCGCACCAGCCAGAATCAGCAGGAGAGGGCTGTACTGTGGCAAGACCTGGTCTGTCGGGTAAATGACATAGGCATGCATAATAGGACATATGAGCAGGAACGACATCACTGCAGTGATTTAATCAGAAATGTCCATCAGCGTGCGTCAGATATCCACAGGCAATAGGTTGCCACAGGTGGTGGGGTGGCTACACATCCCTCACTCACCAGACTGGAGGGACTACTCATAAGTGTTGTGGATCCAGCCCGCCAACAACAACAACAGCAGCAGACCTGCATTACGATGGAGGCTGGAGCCACACAGCACCAAGACTACGAGCGTGCAGGTAATATGCCATATGTATAGTTGACTGTTGTGTACACTGGTAGTTAATGCATGTGTGAGGTGTGTCCTTGGTTTGTAGCTGTCATCATAGTATTTAATGTGCAAGTGTGATATTCTCAATATCAGCAGCTGACCTGTGAAAGGCAACTGTTATACTACTGACCTGTATCATACTCAGTAACAATGGCACAGTTGTGCCTACTGACATTAATTTCCTCACTTCTACAGGTCCCTCTGGTGTAACAGCAATGCAGCCTATCCATGCTGGTGAGTGTGTATTAACAATACCTTTAATAGTCTTGATAGTAATAGTAATATTAGGCTCACTTAGTAGTGCTCTGTGTATGCATGCAGGTGTGTCTGTGTCTGTGTGTTGATATCTTGCATACTGAGTAGTGTGCAAGTGTGCAACTGCATGCAAGTGTGCGTCTGTTTGCATGTGAGCAAGTGTGCATGTGCGCATGTGTGCACGTGTGCATGGGTGCAGGTGTGCACCTGTGCATGTGTGCATGTGTGCATGGGTGCACGTGTGCATGTGTGCATGTGTGCACCTGTGCATGTGTGCATGTGTGCACGTGTGCATGCGTGCATGTGTGCACCTGTGCATGTGTGCATGTGTGCACCTGTGCATGTGTGCATGCGTGCATGTGTGCACGTGTGCATGTGTGCATGTGTGCACCTGTGCATGTATGCATGTGTGCATGTGTGCATCACTGGTAACATTGTGTAGACATTGTAAACTGTGTTTCCTGTTTCCCTCCCACAGGTTCTGGTGCTGCTCTGGTGTCATGCAGCAGGGAACTTGAATCAGGTGCCATGGGTACTGATAATGATGACATCTGTGTAATGGCACAGGAAGGTGTGCCAGGGTCCGTCATTGGTCAGCCAATTGACAGTACACAGCTGTCAACCCCATCAATGCGCACAGTCATCCTGCCAATACACCCTTTGTCACCAATGTCCCTAGGTGATGGACAGGATACAGTGGGCATTGACCAGGGTAATGTGGTATCTGTGGCACATGCTTCCCCACACAGCAGCCATGGGCATGGCCCTGAGATGGTATCACACAGACAGATGTCCAGGGGTTCTCGTGGGAGCATCCGTGGGCGTTCTGCCCCTGTCAGACGTGCCCACAGAGGTCTTACAACCTCAGCTATGTTTCGGGCTGTCATGCAGGCACAGTCACGTATGGAACGGTACACCAGACAGGGTCTGAGGGAGCTGACAGAATGTCGCACAGCCATGACTGACAGTATGAGTGACATTGCGGCTGCCATCCGTAATTTCACCGATGTCATAGACAGACATTGTGGGGACATATTAGATCAGTTCCACAACTACATGTCCATGAGCCATGGCAATGGTGGACATTTGAGGCGTCAACGTGGGCATATGCCAGCAACAGCAGCAGCTGGCAGTTGTCGTGGATGACAACAGGGCCGCGACCGCCCCCATAGTGCCAGCAGCAGCCCCGGCAATGCTGGGTCTGTGCTGTCATCAGACCACCCCAGGAGACCACGTGCACGTGGCTCTGGACAGGCCCAACAAGGATCTGTGTCCAGTCAATGAACACCTGCTTCTGATGAAAGTACCCAGTCTGGATTGGTACCAGATAAGGTCCGTAGCACCCCTGCAAGGCACAGGTACTGTGTCCATGGCCAGAGACACTGATCTGTATGACCTGGCAGGTACAGTCTGTGGCTGTCCACAAACACCGGTATATGGCAGCCATGAGGTGGAACTGTGTGCATCCATACACACATACGAATTGACAACACCTAGGGCTGCCGCATACACGCATACACTGCATCAACATTGCCCCACCTTGTACTGCTGTCCCTCACCAACACACATACACATACATGTCAATTGGGGGTATCAGTGGCAGACTCAGGCATAGCAAGTTCACACACTGTGCATATGATGAAACTGTGCCACCTCCTGCAATCTGTAACATCAGTGCAGGTACAGGTTAACAGGTTGCTGATGCACAGGGTGACTACATAGGCGTGTAGTAATAGTATCATGTTGTTAACAGTACTGTGTGCTGATATAATTGTCGGTATATCCCAGCATGCCTGATGCAGTAAGGGTATGATTGTCTTGTACTGTTTTCTACACACATGGTAAGTACCATAGTGTATCATCTGCACATGTTTGCATACTGGTGGTAAGGATGTCAACAGAAGGCCACATTCATAGGTAGCACAGGGGATAAGGTAATGAAAGTATTGATACGCAATGATGGACATGTAAACTGCAAGTGGCATGTTGCCCACACTGGAGTGTGCAATGCGGATGTTTGAGGATGTTGATATGTGTGCAGTACTACACGACTGGTATAGGACACACAGGAGCACCCTAGCACTGCAAGCTCACATCTCATACCATGCTAGACAGCCCCAACACACAAAACTAACTTTCACAGGAGGGAGAGTGCCCATAAATGTCAGGGATACTGTGGTGGCAGGACAGGTAGCATACATCCTACTAAGTATGGAACCACTGAGTGAAGGCTCAGTGTCTGTTATTTGACATGTGTATTACTGCAGGTATGAGCACCTAGGTTTCCATCCGGTTATTGTGCATCCTTACGGTACATGGTCTGTACACTTGTGTGCGCTGAGACTGGACCCTGGCCATCTGACCTGTGTATTTCCATGTACATGTGTATAGGGCCTGCATATTTGCATTGTGACCTACTGGAAGTGGTACAGCTTGTTTGTTGTACAATGGACTACATGCAGCCCTGCTTACTGTAGCTTTGTGTGCATGCATGTTTGCTTGCAGTTACCCTGGAACACTGATCCCACCTGTAATGCAGATTTACAGAGCTTCTGTGGACTCCTAGTGACATCTGCATAGCTTACTATATGTATGTCCATGTCTCACTTGACAGAACATCACTGTTTGTCCTGTTTGCATGTACGTTGCCTGTGACACATTGCATATGACTTTCCTGGCATTTGACCACGTGAGCAGTCATATATGCCAGTGCTAACTAATCACAGGCACTACACCCTCACATACTCACCTTCTGTACCTTGTTCCCCATTGGCCCTATGTGCTGTTACTCACCATGGCAATCACAATACTATGGTAGCATGTGCAAAGGTCACTTGTCAGTCACCTCTATGGTACAGTTGTGGAATATGTGAGTCATGTGGCAATGTCACAGCTGCCACATGTACACAGTCAACCCTCTCCCCTACACATGAACGTACAACACATGTATGAGATGCAACCACATAGCCAAACTGGGGACTAAGCACTCTGAGCCCAGTACTGGCATAACCTGTCAGGTGGCATGAAATACTACAGTGACTACAATACCAGTCTGATGTAGACCTACACTGACAGCAATCCAAACACATGAACACACTGGGCATTCTTGCAGCCTCAGAATAGCATCCTGCCTGAGCAGCAGACACCTCTGCAGCTGGTACACAGGCATACGTTAAGCCGGAACACAGCACGTGCAACACATAGCACACAAATCCTGTGTGCCAAACAGTCACAGCCTGTACGGGTAGACAACACACCTGCTACAGTTGTGTTAGGTACCTTTATTGTCCGGCACACTGAGGTCCAGCTCACCAGGCTGGACGAGGTGAAGGTCACAGTGATATGCCCGTGGGGCACTATGGTCCACCACATAACACAAGCATACAGGTCAGTCAGAGGCATGGACACATATAACTCAGTCATTGTCCATGCCACTATGGCTGACCTGTGATGTACCTCCCTGGACTACATGATAGGGAATATAGAAGGACTCTCTGAGCATGTGGCACAGGCTGGTATGACCCTGACCTTGGTTGGCATCATACCCTCACCAAGAATGCTGAAGTATTACTGAATGCTGATGAATTACTGTAGCTACAACACCCTAGCTGAAAGGTTCCTAGCATGTAGTCACTGCATTGCTATGGAACAACTTGTTACCACTCCCACAACAGGTGAAAACATGCAGCACCTGTTCATCAACAACATGTAGACTATATGCACCAGACCAGATGTGTATCCCTCACTGCTAGGATGATACCATATACAACTCACACTGTATATACACATACCACATGCAGCACCCACACAGAAGACCACAGTCGTAATGTTATCCAGTGCAAATACCATGTATTCACATGTGGCAGGCGTCAGACATGGGAACTATTGAAGTTCACAGGTACATATGTATATTTGGCACACACATACATCATCTGTGTCCATTGCCATTACTGGTTTAATCGATGATATGCATTATTGTGAACAACAACCCACACACATGGGCATTCTGTGTGACAAATACACACGTGGCATGTGTGGAATTCAAAGCCATAACTAACTGTGCTATGACAGTAGTGAGAGACGCAGTAGCAGAGCGTGCTATTTGCCTTACTGGGAGATTTGCCTTCTTCTGCTGTACTTGTAGGGTGCTGACATCATCTCTGTGTAGAGATTGGAATATACAGCAGCTGGTGTGTTGTACTGGTTGCCAAAATGGTCAGTTCTCTCACACGTGTAAATGCACACACCCTACTTCCACCCACCACCCCCACTTGCAGGATTCAAACCCCTTCCTAATTATGTTATGAAACTCAAGACGGAGGCATTAGCAGAGTGTGCTATTCACATTGCTGGGAAGTTTTCCTTCTCCTGCTGTACTTATAGGGTGCTGACATCATCAGTGTTTAGACAGGGGAATGTGCATCCTGTAGTGTGTTCTCCTAGTTGCCAAAAGGGACATTTTCCTCACACAGAATTGTACACACTCTAACCCCCCTCATCCAAACTTGCAGGATTCAAACCCCTACCTAACTATGTTATGACACGCAAGACTGACGCATTAGCGGAGTGCGCTATTCGCATTAAAGTGAAGTTTCCTTTCTCCTGCTGTACTTATAGGGTGCTGACATTATCAGTGTTTAGAAAGGGGAATGTGCATCCTGTAGTGTGTTCTCCTAGTTGCCAAAAGGGACATTTCCCTCATACAGAATTGCACACACACTAACCCCCCTTACCCAAACACACACACTTGCCGCATTCAAACCCCTACCTAACTATGTTATGACACTCAAGACGGACGCATTAGCGGAGCACACTATTCGCATTACTGGGAGGTTTTCCTTCACCTGCTGTACTTATAGGGTGCTGACATCATCAGTGTTTAGAAAGGGGAATGTGCATCCTGTAGTGTGTCCTCCTAGTTGCCAAAAGGGACATTTCCCTCACACAGATTTACACACACTAACCCCTTACCCAAGCACACACACTTGCAAGATTCAAACCCCTACCTAACTATGTTATGACACTCAAGACTGACGCATTAAGGGAGTGCGCTATTCGTATTACTGGGAGGTTTCCCTTCTCCTGCTGTACTTATAGGGTGCTGACATCATCAGTGTTTAGAAAGGGGAATTTGCATCCTGTAGTGTGTTCCCTAGTTGCCAAAAGGGACATTTCCCTCACACAGAGTTGCACACACACTAACTTCTCTCATCCAAACGCACACACTTGCAGATTCAAACCCCTACCTAACTATGTTATGACACTCAAGACTGACGCATTAGGGGTGTGTGCTATTCACATTACTGGGAGGTTTCCCTTCTCCTGCTGTACTTATAGGGTGCTGACATCATCAGTGTTTAGAAAGGGGAATTTGCATCCTGTAGTGTGTTCTCCTAGTTGCCAAAAGGGACATTTTCCTCACACAGAATTGCACGCACACTAACCCCTTCACCCATACTTGCAGGATTCAAACCCCTACTTAACTATGTTATGACACTCAAGACTGATGCATTAGGGGAGTACGCTATTCGCATTACTGGGAGGTTTCCCTTCTCCTGCTGTACTTATAGGGTGCTGACATCATCAGTGTTTAGAAAGGGGAATGTGCATCCTGTAGTGGGTTCTCCTATTTGCCAAAAGGGACATTTCCCTCACACAGAATTGTACACACACTAACCCCCCTCACCCAAACACCCACACTTGCCATTTGCAGAATTCAAGCCCCATCCCTAACTAAGTTATGACACTCAAGATGGAAGCATTAGCAGACCGCGCTATTTGCATTACTGGGAGGTTTCTCTTCTCCTGCTGTACTTATAGGGTGCTGACATCATCAGTGTTTAGAAAGGGGAATGTGCATCCTGTAGTGTGTTTTCCTAGTTGCCAAAAGGGACATTTCTCTCACACAGAATTGTACACACACCAACCCGGCTCATCCACATACACTGAGCATTTGCAGGATTCAAACCCCTACCTAACTATACTATGACACTTGAGGGAGATGCATTAGCAGAGCGCACTATCAGAATTACTGGGCATCTGTTCTGCAGCTGCAGTATTTATAGGGTGCTGACATCATTATTTATACAGAGGTATGTGCATCTATTACTACCTGTCAGGTGGGGGACAGCATATATATGCATTTGCAGCCACCTACTTCAGGGTCAGATTTACACATCAGCACTGGCAGGTTATGTTTTATTCCATGCTTTGTGACCACAGGACCTGTAACACACAACACAACCAGTTCAGACCACTCCTCCCACATCCGGGACATATACTTTGCTTACCTGGGAACAGTGCCAAGATATGAAGGTGTTCACATACACCATTCCAGTTGTTAACGTCAGGTACAGGTATAGTGTGTGTGGGAACTACTCAGGCCTCTACAACATTACCCTACAGCCACTACAATTTGTGAGTCCATGTGCTATGGCAAGACCACTCACCACAGCCACAAGGGGGAATACATATTTCACCTGACCATCTGCAACATGGGTACTCACTGTTCCACACCAGAGGTAGACCACCATTGTTGATATCTGACCATACCCACCTTTCCCTGGACATCCATATCCCATCCCTACCCCCAGGCAAGGTTGTCACTGCAAACACAGTGTATTTATCAAAAGCAGACTTTGCACTTGTGAAGACTGGGGTGGAAGACTTCAAAGGACCCATGCTGGGGGAGTATACAGGCCAGTCTGCATAATCCTTGACAATTGCATTCTATGAGCATGTGGAAGGTTTGCATTGATTATGCTATCCCAAATATACCCATGACTCCTCCACAACAGGACACCCTGTCAGGTGTACACCAGCCATATATGAGCTGTCCAACAGACGGAGTGCGCTAATACATTGCAGAGCAGTAGCCCACAGAGGGAGGACATCTCTGAACAGTACTGGCACGAAACTTCAATCCCTCATAATCATCATGACAACATGTTGACGGTGAAATTGTCCAGACACTGCAGATAAGGCTCCACTCAGTCTGTTATTGATGCCCACTTACTGTTAGAGGTCCTCACCAACCCTCTTCCAGCACACACCAACAACATGGATGTGGCATAGCAAATTCAACCCCTGGGATCTCCACTGTGTCCCTGCTTGACGGAGGCACAGCACACTAGCCTCAAACGGTGCCTTATGTGACCTACTTTACAGTGGCACAGTAGCCTACTGTACTGGGGATGCAGACGCCAAGCACACTCTGGCAAAGCTTTCATTCCCTAGGGCAAATAGCCTAGTATTGACCTCTACACCCATATGTTTAATTGTCAGATGCACAATATTTGTTGCTGATAGACTGTTTGCAGGTCTTTATTACCATAGCATTCCCTGTTTCTATGAACAACGTGTGTATATGTGGAAGATGTTTGAATATGAGGGGGATCCACTATATCACTTATGTCTCTGAAGTCATTTAACTGTGTGCACTGGGCAGATTGCTGTAATGTGGTTGGTTCCTGGAATGACACGTACAAATACCAGATATGTGTGGCCAACTGCTAAACTGAGATATGGCCTAAGTGTGTGAGCATGCCCAGTTCAGCCTTTCCACGGCATGTTGTCTGACATATGTCTCATTTATCAAAGTGTGCGAGCATGCCCAGTGTGAGATTTCCATATGTTGAACTCTGCAGTCCACCACATATGTGGATGAGTGTGAACTTCAACAATATCTCACGTTTATGGTTGTGTGTTGGGTGTCATGTTGTGTACTTACTGGCCAACTGCTTTGTGTCTGAACACAACAGGGATTATACTGTGCCTGCAGGGTTTGCATGGGATACTTTGCATACAGTTGTCAACATCCTTTCATACTGACCTAACACTGTAGTACCATATAGTGTACTGGTTCAGTACTTTCACTGTGGTGGACAGTATCCTGGGCTTTAGTCCTATCACTGCTTTAAATTTTCATAGTGAGCACAACAGACTGTTTAGGGGCCAGTTGTGCACACATGACCATGTTGCATTATGTTCAGATATGGACTACTTAAACCAGGCTTGTCCAACATTGGTAGTGTATTCCACAACATAGGTGGACATTGGCAAACACTAGCGATGTGCCCTAGGCCATTTCTAATGCTAGTCAGAGAGTGTGTTTGTCCTTCGACACACATTGCAACTGGAGTTTGCCATGACATATGTCATGGTTAGTATACTGTGCCTCCGTCTACCTGTGACATAACAGTGATACCCAGGGTAAACCTACCATCTCCCATCCACTCATCAAGATTCCTCTTGAGGAGAGTCGATGGGTGACTCTCTGGCTAACCTGTACTGGGTGTTTACTCAAGAGTGGGGGTGGCTTCTGTGTTATGGATCATTCAGTACAGCTTGTCCTATGTATGTCAGTGCTGAGGTTCAGGTCTCTCATGTGCATAGCTCACTGCCATTCAGATTGTACAAGGTGCAGCATGTTCATTGATTCCAGCTTGGACATGGCTTTATACATCAGGCACAGCTTGCCTTTGGGTGGGCAGTATGGCAGTCTGTGGAGCTGCAGTTTGTTTAATCAGGCAACACATGGCATCTGTTCAAGCTCTTTGATACTCCTGGTGAGGTACTTTTGGGGTCTTTCCAGTTGATGGAGGTGTCTGCTGAGGTACATCCCACAGGGGCCATTGTAGTCCATTGCAATGCTGATGAAGGATGACTGCAGAGCCACAATGACCTCCCCTGATCTAGATCTCACTACCTTCATGATTAGGTGGGTATATGGTATGCTTCTGTAACCACTACAGCCGCATGCTTGTCCAATGCAAGATATCTATCAACTTGTGTCCCCAGGTCTCTTATTACATCTTAAGTATTTAATGGGTTAACACCTATGCGGTAATTGGTGGGCACTTACTGTATATACACAGGGGTTGACTATACACTTTTCTGCAATTAGCTTGCTGACATGGCTATGGCACCAGTTGTCTGTTTCTATGTGGCCCTTTTTGGGATGCTTGTGTCAGCTGGAGGGTCAGATATGGTGGCCAGTTTGTAGTCCTCTACAAACTTGTTCAGACACAGTCCTTCCATGTTGGCCTGTACCTATGGGACATATATACCAAGCAAGGGAGGTCCCAGGACCGAGCCTTGTGGGATGCCAGTTGTATCTGGTTTGTAGTCTGACATGGCTGCAGCATTTCTGACCATGTCAGTTCTGTCCTTGGTCTGATTTGCAACCCCTCTACTGACATAGGGGTTTATATTTAAGCTGGTGAGCTTATCCATAATGAACACGTGGGGTATTGTATGGAAGCCTTTTGCAAGGTCCAGCTAGGCTGTGTGGACCACATTCCCCCTCATCAATGACCTTAATGACTGTTTCAAATGAGTAAAACATGTTTAAGGGGCAGGATCTGCACTTAAGAAAGCCACACTGGGTAGGGTCCAGTGTCAGTAGGTCCCCAATATCTTTATGTCTGAGGTACATGCTGATTCTTTCCATAGCTTTGCAGACCAAGCTTGTCAGCATTCTGGGGTGGTAGTTTGCAGTATCCATTCAGGCAACACCTTTGTGGAGAAGGACCACTGTTGTTGTACACTGCTCTTTGTGTACATATCCTGTGGTAAGGCTGATATTGAGCAGTAGTGTTATTTGGCATTCCATTCTTCTTGGAGTCCATGTTGGACTCAGCCCAGAACACCATCTCATACCATTGATGCTGTGTGTTTTGCTTTATAGATGCTGGCTGTTACCTCAGCATCTGCAATGTCAGGGGTCCAGCACTCTGCTGGGATAGATATTTTGCATTTTTTTTTTTTGGGGGGGTTGCACTGCACCTGTCAGGTTGGATGTTGGCAATATGTGTGTGTGTTTGTTATGTTGTTTGTAATATTTGAGTGATTCAGAGCATATCTGTGAATTCCCAACAAGGTTCCTACCATCAGTTAAGAAAGCCTTGAGATTATCCTTAGTGTCATGTACAATTTGTATCTTCTTAGGTTCATAGGATCATACTAGGCTATCTACCCTAGGGCATTTCTAAGCCTAGCCAGAGTATGTGTGGCTTTCACCACTCCTTGCTATGTGAATATTATGGCCATTTATGATTTACTTTACTGTGCCTCTGTCTGGATGTGACACAGTGAAGACCCCCAGTGTACATCTACGATCATCCATCCACTTGGCAAGATTCCTGTTGAAGAGAGTCAGTGAGGGGCTCTGCCTAACATGGAGTGGGATTCTGTTCCAGGGTGTAGGGAGCCTCTGGGTTATGTATCCGTCCCTCCAGCACATCCTATTTCATTATGTGTTGAGGTTGACATCTCTCACTCTCACAGCTCCAATGGATTTGGGTTTTCTGGGGTGAAGCATGTCCATTACTCCTGTGTTGGACATGGCCTTGTACAACAGGCATGCAACGCCTCTGCATAGGCAGTATGTGACTGCATACAGCTGGGGTGTCTTCAGCCAGGCAGCATATGACAAATATTTGAGACCCTTTATCCTCTTGGTGAGGTACCTTTGAGGTCTTTCTAACTGCTGCAGGTGTCGGGTAAGGTACATCCCAAATGAGGCATTGTACTAGATTATGGGTCTGATAAGAGAACAGTATAGGGGCACAATGACCTCTGTTGACGTAGATGTGAATCCTTTCATGATACGGTGTCCAATATAGACAGTATTCCTAGCCACGTTGGCAATGTGAGTGTCACATGACAGGTTACTGTCTACTTGTGTCCCTAGGTCCCTGATTACTCCTTCCATACATAATGGATTACCACCTATGTGGTAATTTGTGAGTACCTTGTTTGGTATTTGGTGAGACATTCATACTGTCCAGTGTCTTCAGGATGGCTGAGTGGGGTTTCTGTGTGTGAGAGTGTAGTCTGTAGCATGCTACAGACTGTACATCAGTTTTGCCTACGGTTAGTTGCACATGGGTGGTCTCCGATGCTTCGTGCATTGTCAGTTACCTGGACGTGTGGGTGTCTGTGGTGAATATGGATACTCCCCCTCCTTTTATGTTTTGGTCCAGGTTTTGGGGCCATAACGCATGATATGAGGTATAACCTGGTAGTGCTGGTGTGCTGTCAGGAGCTTTGCTGCAGGTTTCTGTCACTGCACGGACATCGATGTTCTCCATACTGGGGAGGGCCTTGGGAGCATGCATGTTGAGGTTTGCACGTCTGGCATTGGGCAGCATTACCCTTATGTTTCTTTCCACTTATGTTTTCTAGGGAGGTGGGTTAGTCTTTTCAGCCTTGCCTACGAAAGGCTCTATGGAGGTGGCAAGAGCCTTATCCAATATCCAGATGCTCAGGGGTAACAGGTGCAAGCCATCCCTGGCACAGCAGTGTGGCTTGTCAAGCATGACATCCCAAGCAGACAGACATTGGATCCCCTTGGAATGACACCAGTAATTGTGCCACTTGTTAAAGCTGATCATTCTGTGTTTGTACTGTGGCATCATTCTTGGTGAGGGTAGGATGCTGCACACGGTCAGTGTCATACCGGCCTAGACTACATAATCGGAGAGCTCATCTATGTCTCTTTTCTTGTAGTCTGGGGAGGTACATCTCAGGTCATTCACACCAGCATGGACAATGACTGCATCATATTTCTACTTGCTTTGGGGTGACCTGCATACTTGTGTTATGTGGCATATTGTAGCAGCCTACAGGCAGCTTACTGTGCCCTTTCCCTTGTTCAGTCTGGTGAGTGGGACAGCAGTGTGTCTGACTATGGAGTCACCTATTACAACTGTATCAGGCATGTTGTTTCTCCTTCTGGCCTGTGACTGTTTGGCACACCAGCTTTGTGTACTATGTGTTGCATGTGCTATGTTTGGAGGTAGTGGTTGCTTGGGTGTCTGCTTTGGAGGCCTCTGTTGATGTGGTGTGTTTGTAATTAGGGCCTCTGGGAATGTTTTTCTCTGTTTATGTCTTTGGTTTGCAGATGTGATAGGTCTATGTGAGACTGGGTTTGTGGTGTGTGTGGTTACCTTCTCCTCCTGACTAGTTTTGACAGTACTGAGTTGAGAGAGCTCAGCCTCTGGTTTGGATAAATGGTTGCATCTCTCACATATATTTGTATTTCTTGGGGGGAGGTGAGGGTTGTCTGTGTACATGGGGCAGGTGTAACATTGCCTCAAGATTCACAGATTCAACTTGTTGTAGCTGGCCTTAGTGGATTGTATGAGTGGACATATTTTATTGCCATACTACTGATCAGTGATTACTTCCCTTTTTATGTTTGCTCTATCATGTAGTAGCTTCCTCATTCTCTTGCATGGTTTGGTAATGGCTGGAGTCCACCATTCCAGATGCCTGCGAGTATGGCATTGTGTCTTGGTTTTATTTGCGATTGCATAATCCATGCATTCCTGACAGTGTTCATGGAATGCCTGTATAACACGTTCTGAAGTGTGGCCCATATTTCACACCTACACAGGGCCTTTAATGGATTCCACACCAGTTTGGAGGAGTGCAACTTTTGCTTTACACATGTTTTTCACTGTGGTTTTCTGGCCAGGGAATGTGGTCAGGATGTGTATATCCGGTGTGATTACTCTATGGTCTGGTCTTACCAGTGAGGGATACACTTCTCATCTTGCCAACCAGTACCCATGTTGCTGATTATCACATATGGTATGCTTACCCCTCTTGTGGGAGTGGAACATTGTTCCTGGGCATTTTGGTTTATGGATTGTAGGCACTTTTGTCCTACAGTGTTGCAGCTAGAATAATTCTCCCAGTCTATGTTTGGGTATTTTCAGTCACCCAGTATAATGTGGTTTGGAGGGCTTGATATATTCTTGTATTCCAACATAGGCCAAGTGCAGTTCCTGGTGTTAGGATGGTAGTCTGTAGCAGGCTATAAACTGGGAGGCAGTTTTAGCCACTGTTACTTGACTATGGCTAGTCCATGCTGCTTGTTGTGGTACCAACATGGGGGTGTGGTTATCCTTGACAATTATTGCTAGTCACCCTCCTTTTGTAGCTTGTTCCATGTTTTGAGACTGTACAGCACAGTATGAGGTGTAACCTGGTAGTGTTAGGGTGCTGTTGTGAGCCTTGACCCAGTTTTCTGTTACAGGACAGATATCAACATTCTCCATACTGTGGGAGTTTAGACTGCGTGCATCTTGCTGTTTAGACTTCTGTCATTGGGTAGCATTACATCTAGGTTGTTATCCCTTGTGATACCTATGGAGGTGGGTTTGTGTTTTGAGCCTTACCTATTCAAGGCACGCTGTGGGTAACAACAGCGTTTGCCAGTATCCATATGGCCAGGACTAATAGGTGCACACCACCCCTAGCAGGTGGAGCATCATGTCATGCTCAGCATGTCATCCCAGGCTGGCACACATTGGATCCCCTTTGACTAACAGCAATACTTCAGCCAATAATAGCAATTGATCATCTCATCGTCATATTGTGGCATCATGCTTGGTGAGGGTAGGATGTTAGTCCGGGTCATCAAGTTTGCATATACTACATTGTGTTACATTGCTTAACACATGGCATTCATGCCTCAGGTGGTGCTGCAGGGCTGCCTCTGTCAGATGCACATACTACACTCCCTGTACATGTTTGAGAGCAGGTTATGTCATTTTAGGCATCCCTGTTATTATATGAGTGAGTCAGAGAGGGGTATCATTCCCAGGGTTCCTACTGAGCCAGTGTATGTGCTATGTGTTGCCTCTTTGCCAAGGCCAGGGCATACTGGGCACGCCTCCTTCTGCCTACTGGGGCAGGTTCAGGTTGTTCCTCCTCCGAGTCACGCTCTGCCTGTGATGGCCTTGGCAATGGTGGGGGCTGTTTGGCCCGGCCCTATGCTGGTCCTGCTGCAGCTGTTTTCGCAAGATCATATTATGTAGCATAGCACATACCATGACAATTTGGGTACATGTAGTTGGTGAGTACTGCAAGGCTCCACCAGATGTGTCCAGACACCGGAACCGTGACTTGAGCAGCCCAAACACATGCTCTATTACATTATGTGTTTGTGCGTGTGCCTCATTATGGCGTTCCTGTTCAGGTGTGTGTGCATTTCTGATGGGTGTCATCAACCACGGCTCCAGTGCATAACCTGCATCCCTCACTAGGTGTCCATGTGGGATGTCCCCATTGGCAAATGTGTGGTACAGCTGCGTCAAATGCCAGATATGGGAATCATGGTAGCTCCCAGGGCAGCCAGCACACACATTCATTATTATGCCCTGGGCATCACACACGTCCTGGCAGTTGATGGAGGGGAAGCCCTTGCGGTTTATGTAGGCCCTACCCCGCTCACCAGCTGGTGCTTTGATGCATATGTGCGTGCAGTCTATTGCACCCACTACCTCAGGGTATTCTGCTATTTGCTGGAAGAGACGCATATTGCTGGCCAATACATCACGGGCATTGGGGAAATATACTTGATTACCGACATGTGCTGACATGGAATCCAGGAACTGGTGCAGTACCCTGGAGGCTGATGCCTGTGATATCCCCATCATATCACCAGTTGGTCTCTGGACGGTACCTGTTGCTAGTATTCTTAGGCCAACACATACCTTGGTTTCCACTGGGATGGGTTCCCCTCTGTTGGTTCTGTGTGTGAGGCATGGCCTGCACAGCTCAACAATTTGCTGCAGGAGGTCTCTGTCCACTCTATAGCACTCCACTATCTGCAGCTCATGTAACCCGTGGTAGGTGACCCTGGGCCTGTACACTCTTCTCCGTCTCCTCACTGTGGGTTGTCTGGCACCATTTGCATTGTCACCACCCTCAGCAAGTAGCCTATGTCTCCTTATGACAGCTATGGCAGCCCCTAGCATTTCTGCTCTGAGTTCAGCTTTTTCAGTTTTCACTTCTAATAGCTTACTCCTGTCTTGCAGTGTCTCTTGAGAGAAACATCCTGCACTGCTGTTTGCAGAGTTTTAAGTGCTTGGCTGGGCTACTATTCTGCCTGTGTAATTGCCTGCTTCTAATTGTTTTCACCTTCTAGCTCCAGCAGTATTCCCTGCTAGCTTCCTACTAATTCTGTTGCTTCCTTTTTCCTCTCTGTTTCCTCAGGGGGAGCAATGCGCATACCAGCAGAAACACGCTCACAGTGGCTTACATGAGTGCACACAGTCTTACATGGTTTAGAATCTTCTTATTCGGGTTAAAACACATGCACACCAGCGCAAACAGTCTTACAAGTCTGCCAACAGGCTCCCACATGCTCAGTCTGCCTTACATGTGCGCACACTGCCCTACTCGTGCCTCATGGCATGCACACGTGCGCATGCACGCCCAGCAAGAAACTTTGTTGTAAGCAACAGTGTACACCTTCCATTTCTTGACTTTCCCATGCTTATCTTGTGGCACTCCTCTTTCCATGATATGTGTCTGACATCTGTCATGTAACACTGACCTCCAATGAACTGCATTTCATTCTGCCATTCTCCCCTGTGATGTCACCTATCTCCTACTCTGTTCCTCCCCCTTATGTAACTCTTACACTACTCAGAATGTGCTCATTTGCTATGTGACAGTGGGATTCAGTATCCTAACCCTCATTTACATCAGATTGCCTACTAATGCTTAGTTACATGTCTTAGACTCAGCTTCCTCCCTTAGCAACCACTAAACGGTGGCCATGTTACTTTTGGTCTGCTGGTCCCTGCATTGTAAATCCATGTATTGCATAAAACCCACATTTGTGGGTTTATAACCTTCATTTTTATGTTTTATATAGCGCAGCCCGTTTGCACGGGGCTGTGCTGCATTTAAACATATTTATTTCTCATATTTACATCGGGGTACCTTGCCAATGGCCACATATTTGGCCATTGACATGCTGCCTGACACATATGCACCCTTTATTTGGAGCTGACATGGCTCCATTGTGTTTTTTGCAGAAACATACTCAGTTGTCAACTGAGTACATTTCTGCAGCTAAAACGTCTCTTACACGGGCTGGTTTGGGCTTCGTGGATTGCTAATCTACCTCATTTGCATGCCTTTCAGCTGCAAGTGAGATGATTAGCATATCCATGCCCACTCCATGTAAGAGACATTTTAGCTGGTCTCTTACACAGAATTTCGGGCTGTTCCTGGATCACGAGGGCTGCATGGGGTCTTACACTACTCTTAGACTCCGTGCAAGCCTTCGTGAATCCTACCCTTGGACTATGATAGTTTAACAATATTGCAAAAAAAAGTCTCCCTACCAAGGAGAAATATCAATAGTGCAAGAGGAAACAGGGTTTATAAGAAAGGTAGATCAAAGAAAAAAGTGAAGAGCTAAAAATGGAAAAGGCAAGGAAACAAGAAAAGAAGATGATCTGATAAAATTGAAAACAAACTGAAAAACTGTGTGGTATGGTTTCAGAAGGAGAGAAATGTATGAATGATGTTGAATGTTTTGCAGATATCACATGGATGAATGAAATGATGTATTAAGAGGATTTTTTTATACTATAAGTTAGAAAATGTGCCCTGAGAAGATGCACATGGATAAATGCTGCACTGTGGGAGAATAGGTTAAGTCAATCAAGCCTCTTTGGGAACTGGCATACATGTATAGTAATTAGTCCTGAATGTTTTCATGATCTGCAAAACCTGATGGAAAAGAAAAAATTGGATCTCCATTGGCAGAGGTTGATAAAGCCATGACTTCTGCTTTGTATAACATGGATAAGCCTAAAAATCTGAGCACTGGAAGAAACTGCCATAGTGGGATATTAAATATGTGGCAATTGCTGGCTCACCCATCACAATGGGTACCTTGCTTGATCCATGTGGAGGACCTCAGTTTCTACACTTGTCTTGCAGTGGGTAGTATTATGAACTAAAGGTTGCATGTTTTGTAATATGCAGAGTCATACTGTCAGCAATTTCATGGGGAAGCTAAGCAATGTCAAGAGAGTAAAGTGACTAGATAAAAATGATCCAAGCATCACCTGAATGGTAGATCCACTTCCAGCACCTGATTCTCACCTCAAAGGGAAAGAATGCATCAGGGGGCTGTTAGCTATCAAAGGAATGTATTGGTCAGCTGTTTATTGTTCATGTTGATGTGAATGACTTGAGACGTACCTCCCTGGACTATATGAAGAGAGACATGATTGAGCTGTCAGAGTATGTGTCCCAGGCAGGTTCAACCCTATCCCTAAGCAGCATCCTACCTTCACCAAGAATGATACCACAATACCAACAAAAAATAATTCACTCAACAATTGGCTTGGTCTCATTCCAAGGGGGTCCAGTATCTGTCTGCCTGGTATGACATGGTTGACAGATCTTGATGCTTTGCCAGAGATGACCTCCACTTGTCACCCCTGGGATTCAGGATTCTGGCCAAGGCTCTTGCCTCCCTCATTGTGCCTTTTTTAGGCAATGTCCCACATACAAATCTTCCAGCATAAAAGATCTGTCAAAAAGCAAATTGAAGGTCAAGCTGCCTAATGCTAGGAGCCTTAACCTGAAAATGCACTCACTGGAGGCTCTCCTAGCACTGGAGATGCTGACATCTGTGCAGTCACAGGAACTTGGTTCAAGGCTGCTGAAAGCACCCCTGTCTTACCAGGCTATACATTATTCCACACATTCCAACCCCAAAATGAGGTCAGGAAGACTAAGGATGGTGGAGTTTCTATTTTCATTATAGAAAAGTACACCTCCAGACTGGTTTGCTAGCATGATGCACTAGAACTTCTCCAGGTGCATTTGACAATTGGAAAGACACCCAGCCAAGGTATAGCCAGCTATAGACCCCCCCTATGACTCAGGACACCCACCTCTCCTACCTGGACCTACTTGAGTCCATCAAGGTATCTACTAACACCCTGATTCTTGGTGACTTCAACTTCTCCACCATAATCTGGGTGAACTATTCCTTCTCTAATGCACTCACCCAATGATTCCTTGATTTCATCAGTTCTAATGCAGTAGTCCAGCTTGTCTCATCCCCCACACGGGGAGATAGCATTCTAGACTTGGTTCTCACCAACATGGGTGACTGGTGCACCACCCCCATAGTAAGTTCTTTGCTGGTGAGATCAGACCATCGATCTGTCTCATTTGAAGTGTCTATCTTGTCAATCCCCCCCCCCCAGCCATAACCAGGCTAAAACACTTCTCAAAAACTGACTACAACCTTCTAAGGAAGGGTATCTATAGAGTCACACCACCATCACCACCACCACCCTCAGAGGATGCAGGCAAATATTCTGAACAGTATGCCAGTGCACTATACAAGCACATGTACAACTGCATGGACTCAGCCACACCTAACAGAACTAAAACCTGCTTCTCAAGGAAGCACAAACCTATGTGGTGGACATCCTCTATCAACAGGCTTTACAACAAAAGGAATAAACTGTTGTTCAAGGGTAAAAAGGCACAACTTCCCAGTTGAAAAAAACTCCCTCTTTAGCCTCAACAAGCAAATTAGATCACTAGTGAAAACTTCCAAAGCTAATTATGAGTCAAAACTAGCTTCAGAAACAAAGGCTAACCACAAAGCATTTTTCAGTTACATCAGAAACTTCCATGGCAAAGCCCAAATTTGTTCCGAATTAGTTGTTAATGATGCCACTTACACTGTTCCTGTTGACCTAGCCAACCTGCTAGCAGATAGGTTTAGTGCAAACGTCACCCTCCTATCCCCCCCAAAGGCCCATTCGATATCTCTGATACTTGCCCCACACCTCACTTCTCTGTAGATTAAGTGTTACAGGTCCTATCCAAGGCAAAGAACACAGCTTCTATGGGACCTGATAGCATCCTAGGCTTTATTCTGCAACATCTCCATTAAGAACTAGCCTTGCCATCGAGCACCCTATTCAACCATAACCTAAGTACAGGCTTCATTCCAGCAGAGTGGAGAACTGCCATTGTCATCCCTTTGCACAAAGGTGGTGCCACTACTGACCCTGGTAACTATCGTCCCATTAGCTTGACAAGTCTGTTCTGTAAGGCCATGGAGCCTATTATTATGGACACCATAAACAAGGACTTAGGCAATCTCCAAGCACTTGACCCCACCCAGTTTGGATTCATAAATGGCAGATGTTGTCTGTTGAACCTGGTTGACTTTTTAAAAACTGTCATCAAGGCTCTGGATTAGAGAAAGTCAGTACAAACAGCTTACCTTGAATTGGTCAAAGCCTTTGACACAATCCCCCACTCGGGCATCATCAAAAAGCTAATAGAACTTGGTGTAAATCCCTATCTCATCAGGTGGGTGGCCAACTGGCTCACTGATATGACCCATAAGGTCAAAATAGTTGCCACTACCTCTGATAGCAGATCTGTCATTAGTGCTGTCCCCCAGGATCTGTTCTGGAACCCCTATTGTTTGGCATCTACTTTCCATTGGTCCAGGCAAAGACAAAAGGCTTGTGGCTAGCCAAGTTTGCGGATGACTGTAAGTTGGGTGTTGTCATTGACTCCCCAATACTTAAAGAGGGTCTCACAGCAACAAATGACTGGAGCCATAGTCATGGCCTTAAGTTAAATGCAAAAAAATGTATTATTGTACCATTCAGCAAAAACATGGCCCCTTCTGATTACCACATTAGAGGCAACCCTCTAAGCACACAAGCTATAGTGAGAGACCTGGGTACACAAGTTGACAGCAACCTCACATTTGACCATCATGTAGTGGCAGTGATCAAAAAAGCCTTTTACTTGGTTCATCTCATAAGTAAAGGGATTGCATCCAGAAAAAAAGGAGGTTATTACCTCTCTGTACTCCTCCCTCATTAGGCCAATAATCGAGTACAATGCCCATTATGGTATGTACCTCTTTCAAACACCTGCAACAACTGGAAAGGCCACAGAAATACCTCACAAAGAGAATCCATGGCCTCCAACATCTGTCCTATGTGGACAGGCTCAAATCTCTATCACTCTACTCTATATCATACAGATTGCTCAGAGGTGACCTGTGTCTCACCTACAAGGCAATGTCAGACCCTGCTTTAATGGAGATGCTCCATATCCGTAAGTCTAACTCCTCACGTAGTAGTCAAATGAAAGGATTAAATCTAATATGTGACATTAACAAAACCTGCTGAAGAGACAGGTTTGTTTCCCAGAGGCTCCCAGAGGCTGCCCTGTCTCTGGAACAGACTCCTCATACACATCAAGCAAAGTACATCGCTGGCCCTCTTCAAGCACAACATTGATGAGTGGATGGGCAATGACAAATTTGTCCCATGGGTTCCACCTGTGTTCCTCATTGATATGAGGGTCTATATTACTTTATTGAACATTTATAAGTTTGAATATCATATGGTCGTCAACATATGATCAAACTCGTAAATGTTCGAAAACGTAATAAAAAAAAAAATTAACTCCCGAACTACTTAAGCAGGGGGGTAAGCCCCCCTGCACCCCCTGCTACTTAAATATACCAACTCTGAGATCGCACTGCAGTGCAGAAAAGGAAATCTTCCCATTCTGCTCTGTAATGGAGATCTCCATTGACATGCTCACACATCAAAAAATTCAAACATATGGTGCCGACCATATGAAGTTTGATTTTTTTGCTGTGTGATAATGTGATATAGACCTAACACGGGCAACAAGTGCTGATTGTGATTTTTTTTCTGGGGATAAACTCTTGGCTAGGCTTGTAAACACCCCAGAGCATTTAGCCTTGTAATCTCCTATGATCTTATGATCGTATGAGGCTTGATCATGACTAACATTTTAGAAATGGAAACATGGTTTCAATAGTCATGAGACCCTTTGAGGCATCTGCACAAATACTGGCAGTAAGAATGAAGCTCGAAGCTTGGATGGGAAAGCAGGATGTGTCATGACTCAAAAAGTATACAAGCGGGACAGCAAATAGAAATGAAAGCAAAATGAAAAAATATGCTAACATATTTCGAGAACAGATGCAGTGACACAGCTAATGAAATGGCTATCTACAGCTGTAGTGATGTGGGTAATGAAATGGCTATCTACAGCTGTAGTGACATGGCTAATGAAATGGCTATCTACAGCTGTAGTGACATGGCTAATGAAATGGCTATCTACAGCTGTAGTGACATGGCTAATGAAATAGCTATCTACAGCTGCAGTGACACGGCTAATGAAATGGCTATCTACAGCTGCAGTGACATGGCTAATGAAATGGCTATCTACAGCTGTAGTGACACGGCTAATGAAATGGCTATCTACAGCTGCAGTGACACAGCTAATGAAATGGCTATCTACAGCTGTAGTGACATGGCTAATGAAATAGCTATCTACAGCTGCAGTGACACGGCTAATGAAATGGCTATCTACAGCTGCAGTGACATGGCTAATAAAATGGCTATCTACAGCTGTAGTGACGCGGCTAATGAAATGGCTATCTACAGCTGCAGTGACACAGCTAATGAAATGGCTATCTACAGCTGTTAGGAGGTCCATGGAAAGACATAGGATATGTGTATAGGAAAGTAATTGCTGCAGGAATATCTGAAAGCGAGGACTCAAAGTAAGATAAGGCACCTCCTGATGAGAGTGCAAAACAGTTCATCTTCCTGCATGTTCATAAAAAGCATGGGAGGATGGTAGGAAATCATGTGACCTGTTCTGCTAGTTGGGCAGTGAGGAACAAGAATGATATGGAATGAATGATGGATTTACATTGTTACATTCTACAAATGGATACAGGACTCAGGAAATTCAGCCTCATTAATGTGAATTTCGTTTCTCATTATGTGTTAAAAAGATAGACTTGGGGATATAGCTATAACAGTGAACTTTTCCAAATGAAGATGAGGAACAAAGACAGCTGTCTGAATACATGCATCTGAATCAGTAAAATAACTAGTTCATTTATTTTATGCAACAAAATGAACTTCATTGATTTACTCTGCAGCATTTTAGCAATATTTTTGTAATTGTAAAGTACCTTTTAAGGAAGGCCTCCACCCAACCCATCCCTGTTTAACAGTTCTGTGACAGTAATTACCTTTGTTATCTCTTCCACCTTCTGGATTACTTTGCATGATGATTTCAGGTCCTCTTTTTGGCAGCTAGTTTGTCTATTCAGCCACTGCATTTCACTACATGTTTTTCCTCATCATTGTAATTTTGTTAGGCTATTGCCCTTGTTGACTGCGTGTCTCACTTCCATCTACCAATTTCCTGAATCCATGTTACATCTGGTTTTAGAATTTGGCAGCATCACTAAAGCCACAGAATTATACAAACACAGAGTATTTACTCTAGACAAACATATTTTGCAACCATGTCTGAAGCCATTCAGTTCACTCTCAGTTTTTTCATCTTCCATAATTTAAAGGGACTCAACATACACACACACACACACACACACACACACACACACACACACACACACACACACATGCGCGCATGCGTGCAGACATACACACACACATAACAACAGTAGGGCTTTCCAGGCATTCTAGACAAATTTCTCCCAAGTCAATTTGAGTACCATGTCAGGTCCCCAGTGAATGATAGGAAGAAATTTGGTGAGGTTTATCCAACATACATAATAAAGTAAATGTATTGTTAGACTGTCACAGGACAAGCAGTATCATGTTGAAAAATACAAATATACTGAAGTAATCTATATAGCAGTGTAACATATGTGCATTGAGACAATCATTTTAGTGAATTTTAGAACAAAATTGAATGGAAACAGTATTTTTAGCCATAATAAGGCTATCCTGACAAATGCTGACTATAATGCCCCCACAAAAAAAAAAAAAAGAAACATGGTTAAAATGTTTATTTTAAAGCATTTACTTTGACATCAGTGTGTGAAATTAAACTTTGCTTACAGTGATGGGTAAAGAAAGGGAATAGACTAACAAAACAGATGCGAGGGAGGATTATAGGCAAAAAAAGGAAAGGAAAGCATTATAGTGGTTTACTTGATGTGGAAAAATGCATTATATATTCAGAGGCAACTCCTAAATGCTTTATTTCATGCATGAGTGCTCTCAAATTATCTATTATATGATCCTATTTATTGTCATTAGGGGTAATATGTAGTTTTCAACCATGGTATGGGTAATGATAACCTCTAATCAAATGGGATAGGTTGATTTGAACACAAAAAGGGAAACTGGCTAGGCTTAAAATGGCCCACAAGGTCAACTAACCTAATACTTACCTATGAACCTAAGAAAAAGAAAAGTACAGTATTTTAACTTATTGATAGCATGGAAGAGCAGTAAATGAAAGGACTTCAACTAAAGATAGGTACTGGAAATCAATATAGACATAGATTAAAAAAGCCAAAATTTCAAATGATGTCTACTCATAAAAAGGTGGCTTCTCATTTTACAATATAGCTATGCAGCCTTGAATGTTTTGCCACATACTGTTTGTCAGTTTTCTTATAAAGCAAAGTGTGATAATACTTCAAATCTTATAGTACATATTGCCTTCTAACCGTTGATACTAAGTAGACCCATTTGGCCATTGCTGGACCTCAAAGTACAAATATCATGAAAACACAAAAAAATTAAATAATAGGTTATCTTATGAAAGGCCTGTTTCCACACAATGTCTTAAACTGGATAGCATGACTTTATATAGTCTGTATGATGGGGCATCCAGTCATCATTTGTCATCAGACAGTTTGAAGGGACAATAGTTCTACACCCAAGAGGCTCTGGTATTACTTTGCAGACCAGGGTTAGAAGACCACTTTTCTTATGAATTCAGTAAACAGAGTTGTATCAATTTAATTAATAAGGGGAGTCATCTGCCAGCTTTTTTGTTTTATAACTCTTATTTCATACTTATCTATTTATGGTTCCCCTCAGTAAAAGTATCTGCGATGTAATCACATTTAGCCTAAGACTAAATCAGTCCATGATGTGATGATGATGATGTGATAGTATACCTACAAAATACAGACTGGGATACTTTCCTAAATTATCGAAATAAGCCTGCTTAGCCTACTACATAGTATAGAAATAATGGCAGGTATAATATTATTAACTTCTATCCTAATTGGCATATCCCACATATCACAGCAAGATACAAATAGAATGGTAAATTTTGAAAAAAAAGGCTCAATTAGAATCAAAGAATTAATAAGACATACAACAGAAAAAGAAAGTGATTCACCATAGCTTTCAAAAATTACTCTAGTGGGGGCGTGGCTAACATGGTCACGGTGTAGCAGCAGATTTCACAAGCTCCACTAAGGAAAATATATCTTCACTGGAAATTTGTTTCATATCAAGAAGAAGTGGATTTATTTTTGCAGAATTTGATAGTATTCAACATTCTGTTCAGGGATATATACTTATAAATTGAAATTGGTTATAATTTCCAGTCAAAACCTTCATCTGAACAAATACTTCCTTCTAGGAGATTTTCAATATGAGTTATACTAAGGCAAACAACCAGGACTCCAGTATAAAAAAGGAACTACAGACTTTAATAACAACTATTCAAGACCTCACAACTAAGACTGATATAATTGACTGTAAAATAGACAACTTTAATGAAAAAACTACCAAGCAAATGGGTATGTTTTAAAGGATTTAAAACAGCAAAAAATTCAAATTACTAGTATTGAGGAATCATTAACAGACTTTGATGGAAGATTGTTAGAAAATGAAAACAACATAGAATTTTTGTTTAAACAAAATACTTCATTACAACATAAACTGGATGATCTAGAGAATAGATTACGCCGGAATAATATAAGGATTTTTGGTCTTCAGGAAAATATAGAAGGAATCAATATGTCAAGTTTCCTTAACTCATGGCTGCCAAAATTTCTAGAGTTACCAGAGACTTTATATTTTGGTATAGAGAGAGCACATTGCTCTCTCACAACAGAAAACAGTACTAACAGGAAACAACCTAAATCTGTCAAAGTAAAATTCCTATCATCTTCAGATAAAGACTTAATTCTAAAAACAGCCTGGTCAAAATCACCTTTAAAAATACAATGACTCTATCATCATAATGACTATTCAACACTGGTAATTACCAAAAGAAAGGTTTTTTACCTCTAATTAAAGAACCGAAAAAGGTACAGATTAAGACTCATCTCTTGTTTCCAGCAAGGCTGAAGATTTTTCTTCCTGATGGACCTTTATTGTTTAAGGATCTTGATTCTGCTGTGACATATGTTAAAAAACACAAATTACTGGAAAAAAATAGAAGAGGTGGAGTGGGCTAACTCTTCTCTTAAAAGAATGGCTCCTAAAACTACATGGAAATCTACTGAAAAACAAAAGAGACTAAAGAATAAATGAGAAATACAGACTATTTATAAAACAAACTATTATTGTGGACTATGCTTTTATTAACAAGTCTGTTTTGATATGTTATAAATGCAAGGTAAGATTTACACTGCTTTTCATATGTTGCATATATATATATAATGTTTCATTCATAACTTAATTTGGTATAATATAACATACTTAATCTACCATCAATTTATTTCTAATTAACACTTTATTCATTTTATATAAGTAAGCATACCATATAAAATACATTACCTCAGTATCTGCTTCATAGTATAGGATACTACTTCGCTGTATATTACACTTTAATTTCACACAGCTATAATATATACAGTTATAAATATTTAATATTCTATGTAAGATAAAATGAAGGGATACATTGGAAAATATAAAGTAAGGAAGGATGGAGAGGACGGAAAGAAAAGAAGAAAAGTTTTTTTTTTATATACATATAATTTCTTGCATATATAGCATAGTATACATAAGTCTCTCTAAACTTAAGTAATAACAATGCAGTGGTACGGCGGTAGCGTTGTTACCTCACAGCAAGAAGTTCTCCCATTTGATTCTCGGCTGGGCTTGGGAGTGCCTTCTGTGTGGAGTCTGCATGTCCTCCCCACGGTTGGGTAGCATTCAAAAGACATGCGTGCGTAAATGGGCATGCCTTTGTTGAAGGTTGGGCGTCGAGCTGGCACCTTGGCATTTTGTAAAAATCTACTGCCAATCATTAGCGGACCGGAGTTCCGCTGTGACGACCACTTACTGGGAAAAGCCGAAAGACAAACAACAACAACATACTCAAAGCCTTTTTCTCT
This sequence comes from Protopterus annectens, assembly GCF_019279795.1. Lineage (NCBI taxonomy): Eukaryota > Metazoa > Chordata > Ceratodontiformes > Protopteridae > Protopterus > Protopterus annectens. The sequence goes on from NC_056737.1 coordinate 1,481,874,212, forward strand.
CTTCAAATTGCACTTTATTTAAGTCATAGAAAATAACATAGTCATATAACAGTTTCCATCCCACTTCTAATCATATAGTACTGGTCAGCACTGAGCATAAACTGTGTTACATCCTCAGAGTAGAACAAAAATTCCCAATGTAATTATTAAATATGTACATGATATACATTTGTTCAGGACAGGTAAATGTTGGGAAGGTAGTGTAATATCTGTGGGTTTAAATGCCAATGCATACATTAGCTCTGAGAAGCTGGGAGATGTTATATGTGTTTCTATTACAAGGCTTATTATTTATATATTAATTTAAACTTTAGGGAATATATATAGTTAAAAATAAGCATAGTGCTTTTAAATGACAAAATAAAGCAGTAGGAAACGTTACAACATTGCTTTCATGCTTTGCTTGAAAGCTTTTTTTTTTATGACAGTTTTGCAGTTTCTAGTATGGAAAACACATATATGCTGATTCACATGTATAAAACATTGTTTTACTAAAACTCGGCTGTTTCCCGCCGAACAAAATAAGGGAAACAACTTTGAACATTCTCCTTACCTTGTGCAGTGCTCTCACGAGCTAATTATTCATTTGGAAAACTTTCTACAGATTATGGAATTATCTCTTCTCTCTCTGAACTTCCTCGATGCTGTGAAGCAGCTAGATGACATCATCACCGTGCGACGAACATTTCCAGGAAGTGCAGAAGTGTATTTTGACTGTAACTTGGTTTAACAGTCTTTTTTGTTTTAAATAAACTGTTATTTACTTAACATTATCATTTATATGGTCAATGACAAGATTAAATATTACAATAACATAATATCTTCATCTTTTGTGACTTGAAGAAAGGATTACAGAACAGATAAAGCAAGAAAATGTAAAAAGAGAAGAGGTGAGAGAAGAGATGGTTATGAGAGAACTGTGTGAGTATTAAAATGTAAAAATCTATGTGCTTTTTTTCTTACACCCTACAAGTGTAAATACTGATGGTAACATTCATTTCTGTATGTATGTATGTATGTGTATATGTATATGTATATATATATATATATATATATATATATATATATATATATATATATATTTATTTATATGTATGTATGTGTGTATATGTATATATATATATATATATATATATATATATATATATATATATATATATATATATATGTATGTATGTGTGTATATGTATATGTATATATATATATATATATATATATATATATATATATATATATATATATATATATATATATATATCAATATATATGTATATGTATAAAATATGTTTTTCTCTCCCTCATCTTTCTTTGAAGTATCACTGCATACTATAATTATGGTTACCATACTCAAAGTTAATATCTTCATAAATTTGTGCAATCTTTATATTTAAGTGTTATAAGTAAGGTTATGCATATCATTTCAGAATGTTTGTTTGCATAGCAAAGAATTGAATAACAAAAGTGTTATACTAAAAATAACTTTGCAAATAGATATCTTATTCTGCCACTAGCGCAAGTGGTTGTATATACATGTGTTTATAGTAACTACATCCTATTTGGGGGTCATACAATGTTTATTTAAATGACATACTGTTTATAATTACACCTACATATTCTAAATAGTCATTCTAAATATAACTATTTACATGGGATCCTAACTACATGTTAGCCTTGTTTTACTTGTTTCTCTCTCTCTCTCTTTTCTCTCTCTCTTCCCTCTCGTGTTCATGTATACAATAAAGGGAAGAGATATAACGAGAGTTACAAACATGTTAATAAAAAATAGAATTACATTTAAACAAACCATGGTTTGAACGATAACATTGTGTCCTGGACAATGTATTATATCTGATAGCCTAATAGAAATGTTGTTTATACACACAACCTCTGTTATATATGTTAATAGTAAGGCAGTGGGCTAAATTACTTAGACCTTTTAAATAATCTGTTAGACATTTGCCTTATTTTGGTATGTAAATCATATATTGAATCTATTAGGTTACATAGGTTTCTTATTAGATATAATATATATGAATGTATAAACCTTCCAAATAACACTATATTAGGACAATTAATGATTTCATTAGAATTTGGTTATTTTAATGTTTCTAACTTAAAGTATATAAAGTATGTTATTAGTGGAGTTTCTACTTTGTTGTTACAGTTTAGGGGTTGATCTCAGTGACAGATATCATTGGGATTAGGAGGTTATAACTCCAGGCGGGGAGCATTGGGGTGTTTGTTTTTATCTAGTGTATGTAATATTTTTTTTTTAAAAAGAGTTTTTTGACATCCAGAGTAGCTTATTTACGGAAAATATAGAGAATAAAGCTCAATGAATAAATTTATTTCCTAAAGACATGAGATTTAATATTTTTACTAGGAACAAATTCACTTTTTTGCGGAAATTTTCACATTATACATATGATATTGATATGTTACTAACACATCTTTCAGGTACAATTACATAATGTGATTATGTTAAAAGGTATGTCACTTAACATAAATGGTTTGAACAATCTGTATAAAAGAAGTAATTTATTTAAATATCCAGCTTTTCATAAACCTAATATAGTATTCTTACAAGAAACCCATTTAACAAAAGATACTATTAAATTTCTAGATACAAATAAATACACAAAAATAGTAAGCTCAGAGTGTACGAAAAAAAAGAGATGTAGCAATATTGTGGAACAAAACATTAGCATTACCCAGAATAATCAAAACATACCAAGACAATAAAGGTTTGCTTTGCTTGACTGTAATTGAGATGGGTAAGAAACTATATACATTAATAAACAACTATTGGTTACCTGGTATTGGTACTAATACTATTAGACACATATTGAATCAAATAGTTTCACTATCTGAGGGACATATCATTATGGCAGGTGACTACAACTGTATCATAGACCCTAAAGATACAACCACTTCAGGAAAAAGAAAAAATGCAGCACAAGCTAAACAACTTAAACATTTCATAGATTTATACCTACTCAAAGACATACATCATTTTGTGGATCATAACTCATTACAATACACGTTCTATTCTAATAGATACAAAACATATTCTAGAATTGATAGAATATTTCTTTCCACACAAACAATGAATAACCTGACCAATAGCAAAATTATATCCTGCCCAATCTTGGACCATAATACTATCATATTTGAACTTGATATTAATAACACCCATAGTGTCCAAATTAAAAGGATTCTAGCATATCTCACATAACTTAAGGATTTTCAATTATTTGTAACAGAAGAGACATAAAACTTCATTAATATAAACTCAGCATCAGACACACATGATATATTTATTTGGGATGTCCTAAAAGCATATTTATATGGACAAATAAACAAATAGTTTCATAATAACATGAAAATGTGGGATAAAGATATAAGAATAATACAGGATAAACTGGACTCACTATACACAAATAATAACGACAACTTGTCTTCAAAGAATATAAGGGATGAGATATACAAACTAAATGAGGAATATAGATCTATCCTACATCATAAAACAAAGATAACACTAGAAAAATATAGGTTTCTTGCTTATTCTGTAAATCCTAAACATCTATCAAACCTTAAGAATAAGACCAAAAGATTAAATAAATATAATTACATTAAAGAAATATATTCTGCAAAAAAGAAAAGTACATAGTATGCAAGATATATTAGAAGAGTTTAGATGTCACTTTGATGAAATGAATCTATCCACACAACAAATTCAAACACAAGATAACATAAGTGATTATATTAACAAGAATATATATAATAAACTAAACAAACAACAAATTGAACTTATTGATAAACAAATTACTTTATCAGATATACAAAGTCAAGTAAGTAATCTTAAACTAAACAAAGTTCCAGGTAACGATGGAATTATTCCTGAAATATATAAGATAATGCCCAAAATGGCTATTTCCTTACTACACAAAGTATATAATTTGGCCCAAAATGATAATATTACATCCCTATCCTGGAAATATACATGTATAACCCCTATTTTAAAATCAAATAAAGACCCAAAATTCTGTTCTTCATGCAGACCAATATCTTTACTGAATATCAATTATAAGATGTTTATGAATATATTCTCAGAAAGATTGAAGAACTTTTTACCCCACTTAATAGACGAAGACCAGACAGAATTTATAATTAACAGAAGTACTTTTGATAATATAAAATTAACCCTAGCTATTATAGACTTCTCACAAAGGAAGAAAAGGAACTTATCATTAATTAGTCTTCATATTAATGCGGCCATTGATTCTATTAACTAGATCTATCTATTTACTCTTTTGGAATGCTTACATTTTTCACATAATTTTATTAATCTTCGAAAACATTTATATGAAGAAACCTATGCATATATCAAAATAGGGTCATATATTTCCAATAACATATCTATTACAAAAGGCACCAAACAAGGATGTCCTCTCTCTCCTCTACTATTTACTTTGATCATGGAACCCTGGGCAAATGAAATAAGAAACAATAAAGAAATAGAGGGTTTGGAAATGGATAAAGACAATATAGCCAAAATCCAGCTGTTTGCAGATGATGCTCTTATCACCACAAAGGGAAATGACTCATCATTCATGTCATTATATGAATCAATTAAAAAGTTTCAAATGATGTCCAGTCTATCATTCAATGACAATAAAACAAAAATTCTACCCATATATCCTAATAATAAAAAAATAAAAAAAAGGATGATGATGATGATAGGAAATAATACATATCACATTGCTAATGCAGATCAAATCACATATCTTGGAATCATTCTTGCCAAAGACATTAAATCAATAATTCAACTAAACTAAAACAAATCTTTACAAAATATCCAAGAATTATTTTCAAAATGGAATACAATAATATTTACTACTGAAGAAAGACTAACCATTATAAAAATGATAATTCTACCTAAAATCTTATACATAATACAATCCATTCAAATTCTACCCTCAAAAAGGTTTATAAATAAACTAAACACTTTAATACTAAGATTCTTTTGGTCACAAAAAAAAAAAAAAATAGAATTACTATTAATCAACATACCAACAGCTGGAAGAATGGTGGAATAGCTTTTCCAGATCTAAATCTCTATTCGATTTCCGCTATAATCAGATAAATTTCTCAGCTCTTAGATATAACCTGTTTAGCTAAATGGAAATATTTATGGAAAATATCAGCCATGGGACTTATAACGAGACCAACATCATATCAACTAGAATTCATAAACACACCTTTTATATGGATCATAAAAGAATATTTTATCACACATAATAATCCTAATCATACTGCCAGTTACATACATAATATTATAATTACCTTTAGAAAATTTATATATAAACATGTTAAATGTAAAGACTACTTTTTTGTTATTTCCTATAGCATATATACAAAAGACTTTTGTTACTCAGATATTAACAAAATTTCTCAACTGAAAAACAATGAACTCAAATACTCGTTCCAGCTAGCTTATGACTACAAGACTAGTTCAATGTATCATATTATACATGAATATAAACTTAATAATTCCTCATGGTTAGATATACAAACACTTATACTACATCTTGATAAAAAACTGAAACTAGCTTCATCAACTAGCAAACATTACACCAGGATATTATTACAATTTATTCAATCAACATTATTACACCAGCATACATATACAGGTAGTCTCTCCTTTATTTATAGACTTTTAAGAGAAGAAACATTTTCTTGCACACCTAACCACTAGAGTTATTATAGTTTAATTACTCATAAATACCCAAGTGAGCAAGATAAGGTTAATATGCTACAGTCAGCTGGGAAAACATAATTTTATCTGAAATGGAAGATTTACACATGGAGATTCAAGAATAGATCCTTTTATATACCACACATAATGGACAAAATTAATAAAAACAGAATATCTTTAATAGATGCAACTCTAATGTAGATATTAACTGGGCACATAGGTTTTTTGACTGTCCAACCTTAAATATATTTTGGAATAAAGTAAATGTCTTTTTACAAGCACTTTTTTCAGACAACTTCATATGGAATAAATCATTAATCATATTTAATATACCTATTCCACAATGTGTTAGGAAAACCAAATACTCATTATTACGGACTATACTGGCAATGGTTAGAAAGATCATAACAAAAAATTGGATTTCAAAACATCCTCCTACATTCTCTGAGTTTACTAATTTATTAAAAGAAGTTAGTCATTTACAGATAAGAACCATAACCTCTAGAACATCTAGAAAGACATATGAACATCATTTCTGGGTTAACTTACAAAATATGTTGGAAAAAAATGATCATTTTGCATAAAGGTAATTGACTTTCCCTTGTCATTCATGAGAACAAGTTACAAAAGGAAGGTTATAGTGTATGTTAATGTATAAATACTGGATGTCTATGGACATACTTTAGTTTGTTTGCTTTGTTATTCATATATTCATATTTAAATGCTTTAAATACATGTTATCAATTTGTAAATATATAATGTAAATTATCTTATATATGTCTATGTGATTGTTTTCATTATAATCAAAATCAATAAAACTGTTAAAAAAAAATAATTACCCTAGCCATAAAAATAAAGTTAGACTAAATAAGCACAGCGGTTATTTATTTCTCAAATCTTCCAGTTGTAAGTATGAAATAAGCTTGTTCTCAAAGGATGAAAGCAATGATAATGTATTCTGTATATATATATATATATATATATATATATATATATATATATATATATGTATATATATATATATATATATATATATATATATATATATATATATATATATATATTTACCAATAAATAATGAAACAACTACCCAGTTACATGGCAAAGCAATTTAGCATCATCGTCCAACATACCTATAGATTGGCAACTGTTGCCACAAATAAAAATAAAAACTCTCAAGTTTTAGTTGGCCAAACAATGTACCTGGCAGATTCTAATAAAGAAAAAAAGAAGAAAACTTCACTACTCTACCATGGATCATGTTAAATATAATGCTATTTTGTAGTAATATCTCTGAACAATGCTAACAACCTGCAGTGCAATCAAAACCGAAAGCATGTTGGGGGAATGTTGCAAGAAACCCCAGCAATTTTAGCCTTGTCAACATGATTGATATTCTATGAAAAATCATAGTGAAGCTTATCCAAAATGATACAAGGACCTACATCTACAAAGTCTGGAATCTAAGGGGTTTCCAAAGGAGAGATTTAGCCTTTTGTGGCATTCCTTAGAAGTCTTAACAGTATCACAATGTAAAGGATTGACAGTGCATGCAGTTTATCTTAATTTTGCCATGGCATTTAGCAGTTAACAATAAATGTCACTTAATGAATAACTCACTTTGCAAAACATAATTTACACCAAAAGAGTTTTGTGTGTGTGTGTGTGTGTGTGTGTGTGTGTGTGTGTGTGTGTGTGTGTGTGTGTGTGTGTGTGTGTGTAAATATATATATATATATATATATATATATATATATATATATATATATATATATATATATATATACATTTGTTCGAATTTCAATTCCCTGAGCCCACTTCTTTGAATTTTCATATTTATACCGAAAGCATACACTGCCAAAATACTTTCTCTGTGAAAGGAACCACTTGGCCACCATGACAAAATGCCTAAACAGACCAAACTTAATCCCACCAAACTGGGGGTCTTCACCAACCAAACCCCCAACTTAAATATATCAACTCTGAGATCACACTACTTTTAAGAAAGGGCAAAATTCACCATGGTGGCCAAGTCATTCCTTTCACAGGGAAAGGGTTTCGACAGCCCATGCTTTTGGATTAATGAAGATTCAAAGGAGTGGACTCGGTTGACTGAAATTTGAACAAATGTAAGTTTGATGAGTCAAAATAGACCCATATATATATATATATATATATATATATATATATATATATATATATATATATATATATATATAGATGTATAGATAGATAGATATAGATAGCTAGATATGTAGCTATAGATATAAAGCTACACATCTATGCCTATAGCTGTAAGTACAGGTATCTATCCATATATCTATATCTATCTAGATCTATATCTGCATATGTTTATAAATATATATATATATATATATATATATATATATATATATATATATATATATATATATATATATATATATATATATATATATATATATATATATGAATTCACTTTATAACCTTGAATTACTGAAATGTCAGATTTCAGTATCTCGAGGCTATAAAGCTGAATTTTAAAAATAGCGAAAGCCCATAATCGCGAATTCGAATATATGTCGAATTTGCGGTTATGACCTTACGCTGCATAATGTCCGTGGTTGTGTTTTGATGGTGCGTGGTGCCGTGTGTGGATGTAGGTGTTATGTCAGGTAAGTGTTTTCTAAGGGTTGTGAGTGGGAGATAGAGTGTGTGTGAGTGTGCTGATGTGTTTGATGTGTGTGTGTGTGTGAGGGGTTGGAGAATGTGCGTGTGTGAGTCGGCTTCTATTTTGTGTTTGTGCAATCTCGGAGTTAGTATATATAAGTGGGGGGGTGGGGGGTGGAGGGGCCCTTGCCCCCCTTCTTATGTGTGTATGAGTTGTGTATGTATGTAGTTTTGTTTGTTTTTGTTGTGATGTGGGTGTTGTGGTGTATGTGTAGTATTGTGTGTGCATTTTTTTCGATGTTTTGACTTTCGCTTTTTTTTGTGTCGGTGTTTTGTGGATTCGGTTTTATAGCCTCGAGATTCTGAAATTCAATTCGAGGTTATAAAGTGAATCCATATATATATATATATATATATATATATATATATATATATATATAGATATATATATGTATAGATAGATATATAGCTATAGATATAAAGCTACACATCTATGCCTATAGCTGTAGGTATAGGTATCTATCCATATATCTATATCTGTCTAGATCTATATCTGCATATATTTATAAATATATATATATATATATGCATATATATATATATATATATATATATATATATATATATATGTATATATATATATATATATATATATATATATATATATATATATATATATGTTACCACATTGAAAAAGCTGTTAATCGAACAGATTTATAAACAAAAATGTGGTTAATAAGAACTCGCCTTTGTGGGGAGCTGTGCCCCCCAAACACCCTCGCTAATTATATATACCAACTTCCGGATTGCACTGCAGTGAGTAAAGGGCAAATTTTCCGATCATCACTTTACCGCGATCTCACAATACACAGTTTTTTTATCGGGATTTTCGTTATAAAGCCATTTGATTAACAGCTTTTTCGATGTGATGATATGGACCCAGTTCATACACATACACACACACACACACACACACACACATACACACACACACACACACACACACACACACACACACACACACACACACACACACACACACACACACGTGCACGAGCACACAAGTATGCACTTACCTGTAACACCCATGGCTCATTATCATGTAATGACATTTTTAGGGGCTGGATTCCTTAACTGACTTTTTATTATAACAAATAACAGGAAAACGATCACCAGCCGAGGCAGGATACCTATGCCAGAATAATAGCAAATAAAACATACAAACACAGTCACTAGCATAAAATGGATCCCAATAGATAGCTTTTAATACCAGAGTAGCGCTTTGATAAAGCCTGTTGGTGAAAGCGCTACTCTGGTATTAAAAGCTTTTATTGGTCTACAGACTGCTGCTGCATTTTTACTATGCTATATTTTGTGCTGGGAGAGAGCATTGGAATTTAAAAGAAGACCGTTGGTGCCATCATCTATTGGGATCCATTTTATGCCAGTGACTGTGTTTGTATGTTTTTATTATAACAGACAACATAAGAAAGGGCAATGGATAAGAAGCCAAATACTATTAATATATTTAATCCATTAGTCAACAGAATGAAGATTTTACCTTTTTTTTTAATTAGTTTTTTCATGTTTTCACGTCATTAATATTTTCATAACTGTATTAACTACATGTTGCTGAGGTCCACAGTATAAAATGTCATGGTGGTAGACAGTAAAACACATCACCAATGCACTGAAAAACACAACACCAATGTCCATGCTTTATGTACTAGGCTGGAGATATTACTATGTATTTTCTAGTAATTATGAACATATGCAATATTTCAATATCTACATCAATATTTCCATAATGAAGTGATTTAAAAAAATATTACACTACTTCAAGTAAAATCTTAGATTTTGTTGAAGGAAACACTAACTGGAACTTTGACAATAAGATGTACAGCCTGAGAACTACAGAGTGCAATTTATACTGTTAATTAAGCAAATGGGCATATTCATTTTTTTGGGGGTGGGGACTGTCGGCAATCATTGTATGTTTCATTTGTGCATACATAGGTTCATAGGTTCATAGGTTCATAGGTAGGTACTAGGCTATTGGCCCTGGGGCCTATACAAGCCCATCCAAAAAGGTACCTTGGCTAACACTACCCAAGAAAATTATTTTCCTGTGCCACTGTCGAGCAGAGCCACAGAGGTATCCCCGGGGTGAATTTCCTATTTCCCATCCAATCATCAAGATTTTTCTTGAAGAGTGCTAATGAGGAGCTTTATTTGATATAGATAGGTAGTTTATTCCAGAGTATGGGAAGTTTCTGGGACAGGAATCTATCCCTCCGACATGTTCTGTTTATTGTGGTGACAAGGTTTAGGTACCTAGAGCGTGTAGCTCGGAGGAATTGGGATTTCTTTAAATGGAGCATGTCCAACAGCTCTGGGTTTGACAAAGCTTTGTATGTTAGGCAGAGATCACCTCTGAGTAGATAATATGCGACGGAGTAAAGCTGGAATTTTTTGAGACGGTCTGCATAGGGCATTTGTTTGAGGCCAGTAATCCTCTTTGTGAGGTATTTCTGCAACCTTTCCAGTTGTTGTAGATGTCTTGTGATGTACATACCAAAAGGGGCGTTGTACTCTATAATGGGTTTAGTGATGAGTAGATGGGAACAATGACCTCTTTTTTTCTGGATGAGAAACCTTTTGTGATGAGGTGTGCCACTTAGAAGACTTTCCTGACTACTGTGGTGATGTATTTATCAAAAGAGAGACTACTGTCCATCTGTGTCCCAAGGTCTTTTATTACACTTTTGGTGTTAAGTATACTACCACCTATGTTGTAGTTCATGGGTACAGAGTTTTTACCAAAGGGGATGACAATGCACTTTTCGGCATTGAGCTTGAGGCCATGGCTTTGACACCAGGCATCTGTCTCAGTGAGGCCCTTTTGTATGATGTCCACATCATTAAGAGTTTTGATTATGGCTCTTAGTTTGCAGTCATCTACAAACTTCATTAGCCAAAGACCTTCTGTGTTAGCCTGTACTTCAGAGAAGTAGATACCAAACAGGATAGGACCCAGGACTGAACCCTGTGGTACTCCACTTGTCACTGGTCTGAAGTCGGATTTGGAGTCTGCTATTTTCACAGTGTGGGTACTGTCAGTGAGCCAGTTGGCAACCCATCTTGTGACATAGGGATTTATACCTAGTTTAGTGAGTTTATCTATAATTCCAGAGTGCGCGATGGTGTCAAAAACCTTGGCAAGATCTAGATAGGCTTTGTGAACCACCTTACCCTTGTCTACGGCCTTGCTGACTGCTTCAAAGAAGTCTATCAGGTTTAAGAGACATGATCTGCCTTTTACAAACCCGAACTGGGTGGGGTCCAGAGTTTGGAGATTACCAATGTCTTTGTTTATAAGTTCCATGATGATATGTTCCATGGCCTTGCAGACCAGGCTCATCAGGCTAATAGGACAGTAGTTCCTGGGGTCTGTGGTGGCTCCCATTTGTGGAGTGGGATAATCGTCACTGTGCGCCATTCAGCAAGCACAAAGCCTGAGGTGAGGCTATGATTGAACATGGTACTTAGGTGGGGTGCCAGTTCATTCTGTAGTTCATGTAGAATGCAGCCTGGGATGTTGTCTGGTCCCATGGATGCTGTGTTCTTGGCTTTGGAGAGTGTGATTTTACCTGTGCAGCTGTGATTACAGGAACTTTGCATTCTTCCGGTACAGAGATGGGCTCTTTAGGGGGTGAGAGGGGGGTAAAGATAGCACTGAACCTATCTGCCATGATGCTGGCAATATCAGTTGGGTCTGTATATTTAGTGACATTGTGCTGTAACTCAGAGCAGATCTGAGTGTTGCCATTGAGATTCTAGATATAGCTATAGAATGCTTTGTGGTTGTCTTTAGAATCAGTGGCAATTTTGTTTTCGTAACTAGCTTTGGAGGATTTTATCAGGGATTGCAGCTTCTTACCAAGGCTGACCAGGGAGCTCCTCCACTCATGGGATTTTACTCCCTTTTGCAACAGTTTCTTCCTTCTGTTGTACAGTTTGTTTATGGCAGGGGACCACCAGAGTGGCTCCTTTTTTTTGGAGGATAGCGTCTTGGTTCTGTTTGGGATAACACGATCCATGTTCTCATGTAAGTGCTTATAAAGTGCAATTGTGTAGGACTCAGTAGTCGTAACTGTATTGTCCATCTGCATGGGTGTCATGAAGTTCAACACTTCTGTCTTAAAAAGCATGAAGTTGGCTTTGGAGAAATTTTTTATCATGGTTTCCTTAATGGGGTGTGGGGGCAGGATGTGGATATCTAGGGTAATTAGCTTATGGTCGGATCGGACCAATGAGGCGTTGACTTCAGGTGTGGAACACCGGTCAGTCATGTTGGTAATGACTAGATCTAGGATATTGTTGCCCCTGGTGGGGGTGTGGATAAGTTGATCCGGGGCATTGGAGTTTATGAATTCCAGAAAGCGTTGAGCGAAGGAGTTGGTACATGAGTAGTTTTCCCAATTAATGGTGGGGTAGTTGAAATCGCCCATTATTAGGGTGTTTGGTTGAGCCCTAATATTTTCCAGTACATCAAGAAAAGAGGAGTGGGAATCCTGGGGCATGGTGGGTGATCTGTAGCAAGTTACAATTTGGACTGCAGTTTTGCCCAGAGTTAGTTGCACTTGGATAACATCGGCTGCATTATGTTGAGCAACTAGCCTGGAGGTGTAGATATTCTTAATGAATATGGACACACCTCCACCTTTGGTGTTCCTGTCCAGGTTACATGGCCGAAAAGTGTGGTATGAGTTAAAGCCTGGTAGTACAGGGGTGCTCTCTGACGCCCTCGACCAGGTCTCAGTCACTGCACAGATATCGATGTTCTCCATTTTAAGGAGTGCCTCGAGTGAGTGCATTTTGAGATTTAGACTTCTAGAATTGAGTAGCATCATCCTCGGTTTTTGCTTGCCTGTTCCTGTTACGGCGGTGAATTTGTCATTTGAACCTTGCCTAAAAAAGGCACTATAGGGGCGGCAAGAACCTTAGCTGGTATCCAGAATCCCAGGGGTGCCAGGTGTAGGTCATCTCTGGCAAAGCATCATGGTCTGTCGACCATGTCATCCCAGGCAGACAGATACTGGATCCTTTTAGAATGGCACCAGAAGCTTAGCCAATTGTTGAAGTCAATCATTTTGTCCTTGTACTGCAGCATCATTCTGGGTGATGGCAGAATGCTACTCAGGGCTAAGGTCATACCTGCCTGGGCTACAAGATCGGAGAGCTCTTCCATGTCTCTTTTCATGTAGTCCAGGGAGGTACATCTCAGGTCGTTCACACCAACATGGACACTGACATATTCTATATTTATTACAGATCTGGTGCATCTACTTCTGAGTCACAGAATGTTTGTGAAATTCCAAAACCTCTGCTACACTTTCAGGTATTATACCCAAGTCTTTATCTCCTAGAAGAAGAGAAACAAGAAAGTCCTCCACATCTGTTAGGTTTGTAGTGTTAAATGAGACCCCAACCCCCAAACTGGCCATCCTCTCTGCTGTTATGCTGCATGCCTTTTTGCAGAACCACCTTATTTCAATGATATGCCCTGACATTTCTATATGCTGTGATTTTGGACTCCTGCGGCACTAATTTCATTAATTACTGTCTCCCATACATACTATCACAGAGAGTTGTAAGCACCCACTCTCCACAACAGGCACTACATGTGCATCAAGAATGCCTCTAGATATTCAGTGTTTTGTCTTTATCTGATGCTGCCTAACCTCTGGCATATTCCCCTTTGTAATAAATGACAAGACATATTAAACCAAGAGACATAGCTCTAAAATGGTGACTTGAGTAGTCAAACAGCCTAGCTAACACAGACAGTGGGCTAGAATGGGTATATTGGCAAATACTCTTTGGACAAACAACAACAGAAAAAAAAAACATGATGTGCCATGTATACATGATGTGCCATGTATCTGCTATGCAAAAGAGAATCCACTAACACCACAGACTACTAGTACGAGGTGGTCTGTGAACATATACAGCTGGGGAAGCTAACATGATGCCCATGACATGTACATGTGAAGACAGACATTCTCACAGACACCATGGGTGGGGTACATCTAACCATCTAGGGAATCAGACGTGGCATAGGGATACTGGGCTAAGATCCTAGAATTGTACTTGTAGAATCCAGCTTCAGATATCCCAATAGTATCCACATCCACACATCCACAATGTGTACAATAAACAGGACTGTATAGGTGTTAGATATTAGTAATACATTCATTACTTTTATGTGACAATGACATATATCTGTCATATTAGAATGGAGTTGTATATATACATTATTACACTACTTCTAAAGCTAGCCTGACAGAGGTTAATTATGCAACAATATACTCCTTAAATATGATATTGCAAGTACTGCACAAAAACAAAATGAAGAATGCATTTTGAGCTAATATGAGACTAGTGCTGGTGTGAGTAATGTTTGTTTTCTAAAAAAGGCTGCAAAAAACAAGAAAAAAAAAACATTTTCCTACTTGCAGTCATGTGTCAAGACTGTAAGTGTTGCATCGGTTTAGCCCTGCACTACTAATAACAGTATCTAGCTAAATCTTAGAAAGTGTGCAGCCTATTAATAGAAAATGCCTACTAATCTTTTAAATCTATCAAAATATTTTATCCATGTGTGATATTGATATAATAATAATAATAATAATAATAATAATAATAATAATAATAATAATAATAATAATAATAATTTTATTAACTTACTTTTGCTCGGGCTTGTAGGCTGAAGACACAGAACTAGAAAGAAAAGAAGGATATCCATCCAACTCACAAAAGCTGCAAAAGCTCAAAAGATTTAAAAAAAGTGTATCAAGCATCAAATTCTGTCAAGTCAGCAAAATGTCTAATGATTATGACCAAATGAACGTTCAAACAACAAAAACTAAAGTTCCCACAATATCTTCACTGAAGAAGTGCATGCAACAATATTCTAGTGTAGGTTGTACCTGAAAAAATAAGACCAAATAATATTATTAGAAACTTTACATCAAATTTTTAGAAGCTTTTTGGAAAATTAAACTGTTGCTAATCAGATTGTCATCAAGAAGGCTCACTGAGTACTGATATCTTCATCTGTGATAGACAAACTGAGGAAAATCTATGTCAAACTGTTGAAGCACCCATATACTTATAAAATTCTAAAATTCTCACAGCCACAAAAAAAAATGCTAATTTGGAATTATAATAGAATTACCTTTACTTAGGATCTTCCACTGCAAGTTAAACAGGATTGACAAAAACTCACCCAATTCTGTTATTTTCTGATTACTAAGAAAATTACATTTCTGATGCAATACCCATCAATACATTTCTTTCAACATAAAGGTGTGAAATATTCAATTAAGAAAGAAGCAAAGCAAACATTTTCTAACATCTTTGATTTTACCCCTGACTGATCATCAACATAAGAGTGCTTTTACAGATGTCTATGCAACCTTTCAGCCATGATTTGGGTAGATAGATCTGCCATGATGTGTTGTAGTCCTATTGTAAAATATTCTTCTCCATTGCTTGTCACAAATAAGATTTTAATTTAAATATTTTAAGAATTTCATACTTTAGATTGCATGTGGGTCCTCTTGTGTGTTCCTGTTTGGTCTGAGAGAGTAGTTTACACTCAGTTCTGTTTTCATGTGCACTTCCTATTCCTTTTACAGAAAGTGCTTTTAGTAATCAAATGTGCTTATGAAATTATTTTAACTCAGCAACATGTGACTGCAGTATTTCTCCAGGCTTTAAACATTTCAAAAATAATTTAGTCAGGGGTGGCTCGTGCTATAGGACTGCAGGACTGCAGCCCCCCCACCTGTAGAAAGAAAGAAAGAAAGAAGAAAATACAATAAAAAAAATCATGAGTCCGGAACTCCATGCATGGATGCTTGGAGTTCCTGGTACTCACAGTACTCCAGATGCTGTGTTATGCAGTCCAGATATGGGAGGAAGGCATCTCTGCCCTGCAACCCAGAAGTCTGTGTGGTGACAACCGCACACAACAGGACAACACTGGACTGCATCGCCCCCAGGCTGGAGCCTGCGGGGAATGGGAAAACACACAGACTGCATTGCCAAACCGGAAGTTAGCTTGCATGGGGTAAGTAAGCATTCAGGAGCTGTTAGCTTGTGCTGCTGAAGCATCGGAAACCAGCATTCATGTACAGGAAAACCAGAAGCATTCATTCAGGTGTGTGTAAACCAGAAGCATTTTCAGTGTGCTAAGGAAAGCATTCAGGACTGTTGCTGCTATGGGGCTACGCCACTAAGGAGGCATTCAGGAGCTGTTAGCTTGTGCTGCTGCAGGTGAAGCATTGGAAACTAAGAATACCAGAAGCATTTATTTACGGGCAAACCAAAAGCATTCATTCAGGTGTGTAAACCAGAAGCATTTTCAGTGTGCCAAGGAAAGCATTCAGGACTGCTGCTGCTATGGGGCTAAGCTGCTAAGAAGCATTCAGGAGCTGTTAGCTTTTGCTACTGCTATGGCTAAGCCACTAAGGAAGCATTCAGATGCTGTTAGCTTGTGCTGCTGTGGGGCAAGCATGGGAAACCAAACCAGAAACATTCAGGTGTGTGTGTGTGTGTGTGTGTGTGTGTGTGTGTGTGTGTGTGTAATGCCCCAGTTGCTGTGGCTAGAGAGAAAACATGGTAGGTAGAGAACACTCAGGCTTGAACCCTGTACCTTGGGTTCAGGTGGCAAGGGCCTGAATTCACTACCCAACACCATTTGTATAAAAAGTTTGCAGATGTTTGCCTCATATTTGTTCTGTTCCTCATAAAATCTGTGGTTTCTGTATGTTTGTTTTTCCTTGCAAAGCCAGCAGTGCAGTGGTGCACTGGTAGTGTTGTTGACTGAGAGCTACAGGTTCTAGGGTTTGATTCTTGGCTGGGGTGCTTTCTGTGTGGAATTTGCATGTTCTCCCATCTCACAAAGATGTGTCTGGAGTGTTTCTCACTGCTCTGCTGAAAATTGGCTTTTGTTCCAAGTCAGACTTTCCTGGTTAACAAATATTAAAGAAAAATAACAGGCATTTGAATTTCAGACTTCATATTCTTCAGAAAGTACATGGTAACACAAAACCATTTATTTTAGCAATTTTCTACGTTTATAACATGGATATTTTAAATTTGTCCATATTTTTGGGACTGTATTCCCCCATTATTGGCTTTGTCCAGGTTTTTTGCTAAGAGATGGAGAGCTATGGTGAGAACTGAATTCACTGAATATGTTTGGGGGTTGTATTCCCTCATTACTGGCTTTGTCCACGTGTTTTTTGCTAAGAGGTTGAGAGCTATGTTGATAACTGAATTCACTGAATATGTCGGAGGGTTGTATTCCCCCATTACTGGATTTGTCCACGTGTTTTTTGCTAAGAGGTTGAGAGCTATGGTGAGAACAGAATTCCCTGAATATGTATGGGGGCTGTATTCCCCCATTATTGGCTTTGTTCAGGAATTTTGTGCTAAGAGGTTGACAGCTATGGTGAGAACTGAATACACTAAATGGTAGTCATTTAAGTTTCAGTATTCCTCTCTTTCACAAAAAAGCTGATTCTGACTTCTTTGCGCAGGGTCCCCTGGGTTCAAGACTTGGGAGTGAAATGTATGGTGGTAACACAGCATTTTATTCTAGCAACTTTTCAACATTATACAAGCAATGTTTAAAATGTGTCCCTGGTTTTTAGGCTTTTGCCCCCACCAATAAAATTTGGCTTTTTCCAGATTTCTTGTGCTGCAAAGCTCAGAGATGCAGCTGAGTGTCAAGTAGATTTTACAAGGAGCTGAGAGCTGCAGGGGGAACAAAAGTTTAGTGCTGCTTATGCTGAGTCTGCTTGCATTGTTAATAGCACAACAGGTAGTGTACTTGCTTTTGATGCAGAAGGCTGTGGGTTCTATTCCCATAGTAGATAGATGCATTGCTGATACTGTACTGTGTTGCAAAGGGGTGGATGCTGCAGTCCTTTTTGGCTAAGATACCTAGTAACTATGAACCTGTTAGTTTGTCATCCATTCCCTATTGCGATATTACTAGCTTATTTTTTTTAATACGACATAGACCATTTATTCCTCAAGGGCAACAGGCACTTTATTTGTAGATGGAACAATGACATAAAAATTTCTTTGCTAGCAGCAACCTCTTCATTAGTTACAGATTTCTTTAATGTGGAATTATTTAGATGACTTTTACTTCTTCAGAGATTGCGCATATTTACTGGTACTGGTAGACTGTAGAAGTTTGAGTAGACTTTTATGATAGAAATGTTCTGAATTGGACAGTTTTGTCATTATTGGTGCATGCATTTTGTTTCATTGTTTACTGGAAAAATGTTCAAAACAATAAATTTAAAATGCCCTCTAACAACTGTACTGTACAAGGAATATAATTTAATACAATCAGGAAGGTGTATCAAAGAGCACGTGTATGTCTCATGTTCAAGGGGCCTATGATTTGAAAACAACCCAAAGTTAATCTTTATTACTGGCAAAATGTATTTTCTTTGAATGTGGGTTTCAATGCTGTTTCAATGAATGTGAGTTTCAAGGGCAGAGAAGTTTTAATGCTAAATCTATTTTCATTTTGAGACTGCATTGCTTTGTTTAGCAGATATCTATTAGGGTTTGTTCTGTAAAATGCAAAATAAAACTTTTAAATGAAATCCAAATCATTGCAGAAGTAAAGCTGTATGCACATTAGTGTTTCTGGTTAATGGGGTGAAATAACCAAGGAATGGGACATTGGATTGGCTGCAGGGGGGAGGCTCCATTCAACCATGAATTTGTGAGGGGGGAAGGGCAGCAAACTAAGATAGTCCTGGCTGAACTATACCTATCAACTGTCCAGATTTTTGCAGAATGAATAGATTTTTGCTTTTTATTTTTGGTTTGTTCCTCATAAAATTTGTGGTTTTCTGGCAAATTATTTAGGAATGAAGTCACTAAATAATGACAAACATTGAGTTTCAGATGTCATAACCTTCAGAAAATGCATGCTAAAGTAAGACATGTTATTCTATCAACTGTCTTAAGTTTATATAAGAGCAATTTTTATTACTGTTTGTATGTTCCTCCAATATATTTGGCATTGTCCATATTTCCTGCATTAAGAGGTTGAAAGGTACATGCAAATAAATTGCTTTATAGAATTAGGAATATCCAAACCTCTCAACTGTCCCCAGTTTTGGCTCAAAATTTTGCTCTCTCCCTAATAATCCCTCCGCAAAATGGCAATTTTGGAAGAAAACGTGGAGGGCTTACAATTATAAATAACTGTAATGATCAGAGTTATAGATTACTTTTATTTCAGAAATGCATGTAGATGCTCTTATTTTGTCAGCTGCTCAAGTTAACAGTACTAATATTAAAAAGGTGTCCCTTCTTTGACAGGTTCCCAGCTGTATTGTGTGGCAATTTTATATTTTTGCATCACATTTGTGGTCTGTTTTTCATATAATTGTGGTTTTCTGGCAAATTAGTGGCAAATGATTGAAGTTAGAAAATAATGGCAGGCATTTGAGTTTCAGATTTCATATCCTTTAGAAAATTCATACTAATGCAAGACCTACTTCTATTCTATTATCTTTCTAAGTTTGTAAGAGCAATATTTAAAAATTGTCCTTATTTTTGGGCCTGTGTCCCACTTCTATGTATGGCTTTGTCCAGATTTCTTGCTCTGAGGTTGAGAGGTATGAGTGCCAGAGCCATCACTGTCAGACAGAGATATTTCAAATTGTGGCATACTTGTTGCACCCCACTCCCCATTGTAGTCGCTCTGGATGTGTCCAAGCAAGGCAAGGAGCAGTTATGCAGTGCTAGTGTGCAGAGTATTCCCCCATCCAAGGTAGACCACAAGTACGACCGTGGCTTTTCATCTGTTCTTGATTTTGCAGAATGTTCTGGTGTTCTGTCATATTTTTATATAGTTGATTTATGCTTCTTATTCAGAAAATGCATGCTGTTGCAGTGTCCTGTTGTTCTGTGTTTAAGTAGCAATGCTTTAATGACCATCAGGTAAAGTTGTCAGAGATTGTAAGATGCAAGTAAGCTTTAATAAGCATACAGTTAAAGAATTACCAACATTGAAAGCCTTTTCATTGTTGTCATGCAAAATATTTACATGACTACATAACGTATAAGCCTTGGGTACTGAACTGCATATGACAGTATTTGTAATAAAGGACAGGAATACAGTATTTTCAGAAGTTCATTACATTTGCTGGAGACTTGCAGTCATTTTTGCAGGCTTTACCCATAAACTAAACAGAATGCCAATCTATCATGTATGGTCCATAACTTGTGCAGTAATCCTTTAAGCAATTTATCTTGAACTTGTTTCTTGTTTGCTGTTCATTTTTTACTTTGATCATGTCTTCCCCATGAAACAAGTAGACAGTTTTTGTCAGGCAGCAGTTCTTTTTGGATAAGAAACATTTTTTCAAGTGAGGGTATCACAGAGATTGCTACTTTCAGCATGTTACTTGGTAATTTTATAAATCTGAATATAAATTCTAATTAGAACTGTAGTGCGAGGAGAAGTGATTTGAGTTGAGTGATGCTTGTTTTTTTTATACTTGATTTTGACTGGAATTCCAGTAATGTATTTAAAAAGTAATTTATTTTTTCATGCCTCACAACCCTTGTGTTTCCATCTAGATTTTAAGTAAGTTGTCATGTAGCCAATGCATTGAAATATTTTTTTCTTCTACACTTCATTTTGTCTTGATTGGACTCTCGTAATGATGGTTTGGCACCCAGAGCAGCGTATTTAATGAAAGTTCCAGTTGTTGTGGTTTTGAGCATAGCTCCACCCCTTTCTAGTTGGCCTCACCCCTTCCCATTGACCCCACCCATTCAGCTGTCT
This sequence comes from Protopterus annectens, assembly GCF_019279795.1. NCBI lineage: Eukaryota > Metazoa > Chordata > Ceratodontiformes > Protopteridae > Protopterus > Protopterus annectens. The sequence continues at coordinate 1,481,895,517 of NC_056737.1, forward strand.
CCTGCAGCCCCCCTTTAATTTGAAGTCACCTACCACCACTGAATTTAGTGTTCTATTTGCATTTAATCTATAAGCTTGACAATATTGTTAAACAGCTCAAACTATGTTTTCTACAGCTGCATTACTACTTTTACTTTAACTGTTTGAAACTACACTGTTATTTTCAAATAGTTACATATACATGTGGATGCTGGGCTGTTGTAAATGCATGTGTTTTGGGGTAGCAATGTTCTATTCATCCTTTTTATATGTTATTTTTAACGTACTCAACATTTTATTCATTGTTAATTGTAGAGGCTTTGTAAATGATTGTTACTACTATACTTCAGTTACTTTTAGCCATTTACCCTATATAACAATATTCTCTTCCTGGTTTTGTTGTTTACTGGTTAGGTACAGTGTTTTAACAGGAAGAGTTAGGTGCCATTTCTTTTCATTACTAAACCTATTTTACAATGTTTGTCTTCAAAATGATTTAAATCTTAACATCTTTACCATTCTCTATAGTATAACTAAGTATATGATTCACTATTACCTATTAAAAGTAGCTGTACATTTTCTTTGCATACTGGAACTTCTCTTACCTAAATTGGAGATGGATAATTGACTTTTGGAACATTAAAGGGATCCAGTCAACCAAAAAGAGAAACCTATTCTTCATTCTAGCCTTTAAATCAAAAGCAGACATTATATGTATTCAAGAAACTAATATGACATCTAAGCAATCGACCCAAGTTTATATAAAAAGAGGATTAAAGTAATAGTTAAGTCAGTTAACAAATTTAATGGTGTCTGTGTGGCAGTTCTAGTTAAGACATCATTCCAGTATATTATTTTGATGCAAGAATCACATGTAGAAGGGAAATGGTTTTGCATAATAGTTAAGCATATGTTTTTGATAAGCCTATTTTATTGTATAATATTTATTCACCTTCTGCTAAGTACCATGAATTTATTATAACTGATTATAATTTATTAAACCATTTCCATTTCCCTAATCATTACTTTATTGTATGTGGTGATTAGAATACTGTTATAGACACCTTATTAGACAGAGCAGGTCAGAAAGGATCATATAACATTAATGCTTCAGCTGCTTTATTTGCCATAAGAACAGACTTTAAGTTGCTTGATCCCCTCTATCTTCAAAAAAAATTTACTTCTTCATAAAAATATATTTTTCTTTTTAATATAAGAAAATTTTCTAATTACCAACTTTACCATTCAAATAGAACATCGATTTTTTTTTCAGATCATTCCAAAATCACTTTAAATATCAGTTTGTCAAATCTAAATAAACTAAAAAAATACTAATAACTGAAAAAGTGAGTGGTTACCACTGAACAACCAAGAAAAAAAAAAAAAACTAGTAACCAGAAGCCACAACCAGGATTCTTCTATAAAATGGAATATATTATTTATTTATGACCAAACCGATTAAGCACCTTCATCCTCAACCCAAACAGGACTTCATCAGAATCAAACCATATGACTAAAATGGACTTTTTATACAAAACCAATTAATTAACCACTTATCCAATTAACCGTGAACAGCTGTTAAAAATCATTACACAGTATATAGTGAAATTCAAGCAAAGTCTATTTCACACAAAATACAAAGCATAAAACTTTTAAAACTTTCAACCCATTAAAAATGATTTGTCTCATAATTAAAACAGACTGAATAGTTTGGGTATTGACTATATATATATATATATATATATATATATATATATATATATATATATACGTATATGGGATCCATATGGATCACCGGACGGCAACATAACCGAAACAGATTTGACCGGGCATACTTGCACGAAAGTGCTTTTCACCGAAAGGCACATTCGCATAAGTATGCCTGTTGCGAAGATCGCACAACAGTAGGGATAAGGGAAAATTCCCTTTTCCCCACTGTAGTGTGACCTCGGATTGAGAATATTTAAGTAGGGGGGTGCAGGGGGGCTTGCCCTCCTGCAAAAATGTAAAAGTAATGTTTTATTTTTTTTTAAACACACTTTAATGAAAGTGCTTTTTGGTGAAAGCGCTTTCGTTAAAGTGTGTTTGGTGATTGTGAATTCGGACTATTGAACTTTTGTTCAATAGTCCAAGATCTATATATATATATATATATATATATATATATATATATATATATATATATATATATATATATATATATTTACTATAGTTTGTTTGAGTATTGAAGCCAGAAATGGATGCTTTAGCTGAAATACCCTCTTTGTTTTTGCCTGTACAAAGGAAAGAAGTTAATATGTTAAGGTCTGAAGTGGTGATTATGCAGGGTGAACTTACATGCTTTATTGAGCTATTATCTCAGAATAACAACATACCAATTACCAGTACAGACAACTATTCTAAATATTTATTTTCCCTAGGAAGCCCAGAGGTAATACTTTGATGGCAGGAAGTGGTAGAAAAGATATTGGGTCAGCTCCAAATGGAGGACAGTGGATTTTGCCTTCCATGATTTTGCTATCCAGAAGTAGTGGAGGAACAGGAAACAGTACAGTATTAGCTCCAAACGGAGGGCATTGCACTGGAAGCAATACAAGTGAGAAAGGAAGTTCCAACCACTTTCTAGGTGTCTCTGATGGTTCATGTAATTCCACAATGGAAGGTTGTTGGGCTGAAACATCAAAACAGAATATGGCAGAAACCCTTCTGGAGGCAGATAATGACTTTCCTTTGCTTGTATCCACATCATACACCTCATTTCAATATTGAAAAGGTACTGTGCCTAAAAAAACTTATGTGGCAGTTTCTGGTGCTATGGGGAGAATGTTTTGATAAACAAAAACAGTATGAGCAATAGAACTAATTCCTTGAAGTTTGAGAAATTAGTTAGGAGACGTTTTAATTTTGAACAACTTAATGAGCAAGTTGAAGCAAATTTTAACTTTGTACATTGAAAGACTTAATTAACACTTTAGAAAAACAATTTTTGAAAATCAAGACTTTGCAAATGGACAATGAATATTATAGGAAATTTATTGGATTGAACATTGCCTGACAGGGACTAAGAGTTTTTAAATTCTCCTATGGCTTAAGGTATAATAATAAAATGTAATTTGTTCAAATGTTTGACAGACATGGTTTTGATTTAATGCACATGATTATAAAATATAATGTAGAACATATTAATCACCTTTTACAAGAAGTAAATAATTTGAATGTGAAAATTAGGACTGATTTGATATTTGAACAGTGGGAAAAGTGTTATAGCAAATCTATTTTTAACATGAAAAAGAAATGCAATAATGGTTTTAAACAGAAACAAAGGAAGTTGGAGAGGGATTCAGAATGATATGCTAGACATTAACATTATGTTATTAAACAAATAAATACATAGTAAAATATTTGAGCAACAAGTCAAGGGGGATTATAAACAAGGGAATGGACCAGGTAAAGGCCCAGATGGGGAGGACAATGACACAGGGTTTTTCTGCTAGGAAGAAACACTGGATAAAGAAAAGAGATCACCCTAATTATTCACAAGGAGAGAGGAAGACATATGTTAACCACCCTAACAGATAGAAATAAGGAAAAATGATCCTGATATAGTGACTTTGGATGGGATAGATTTTGTTTTTCAGGGTTTCCACATTTCTAAATGTAGAGAACATTGCATTACAAAAAACATTTTTTTCTTTATTTCAAAAGGGTATAACTACACTTTTGCCCTGTAAAGTATTAATCGAATTGCATTTCGGTGAATATGTGTCGATCATTTGGTGTTCAATATTACAACATTTTGACATTGTAATATAGATTCTAACTGGACTTTCTTCAAAATAAACCCCAATATTCTTGGGATAGTTGGAAAAGAACCTTTGTTTACATAAAAGACTGGAAAAAAAACATAAACGATTTTTTTGATAAAGGTAATTTTAACATGAGAAAATGGGGTGGGGGGACAGTTCATTCTACCAAATTTGGAATGTATAATCAATGCCTTTATATATGTGAAAAGGAGAAAGTTGTTTTAAACAATACCCTAAGATCAAAGACTTTTTTTGTAAAAGGTAATTGTTTAACTAAATGGGATGTATACATGGCTTTATGTGAAGGATGTTCAAGTTTTTACATAGGAAAAAAGAGAGAACTTTATGTAGACATATTTATGAACATCTTTATGATATTAAGAACACAAAAAAAAGAAAATAATGCCTTGTATAAACATTCAATAGTTTGCTTCTCATTTACTAAATTTCTTTTGTAATTATTGACCCAGGCAGCTATAATTCAAGGGGTGGGGATGCCAAAGTATTGCTAGAAAATAAAGAATTAAAATAGCAGTTACAATTACAAGAAACCTCTTACCTAGGTTTAAATGAATATACTTCTATTCAGTCTGTTTTAATTATGAGAGTGAATAATTTTTAATGGGTTGAAAATTTTAAAAGTTTTATGCTTTGTATTTTGTGTGAAACAGGCTTTGCTTTAATTTCATTATATACTGTGTAATTTTTCCCCCACTGTTAAAAAAAAACTATCCCCAAATCAAACCTAGATCTTGACAACCCATTATATTTTAGACCAATCTCTCTTAACTGTGATATACAATATGTGCAATATTATAATATAACTATTTAAACCCTATACTGCCTATTATCTCTCCATAGTAGTCAGGCTTCATGCAAGCTAAACAAATATGTGACCACATGCTAACCTTATAACCCCTCTTAATTTTAGCTAAGCAATATAACAATTACATTTTTGCCCTAGGACTAGAAGCCTCTAAAGCCTTTGACCGATAAACTTTCTATTTTCAGTCATACCTTAGTTTGGCTTTCTTCAATCATTTCTTAATTTGACTAAAAATCCTTATTCTAATTTGTACATATCCTTTTAGATTAATAGATCTATTTCTCCCCCTATAAAAATTATTAATGGAGCAAGACAAGGGTGTCATTATCCCCATGTCTCTTAAATTTATACCTCATTCTCTCTATATTAAAACAATACATTTTATTATCTATGAAAATTTGTAGTACTTCTACATCTCTAATGGCTTTTCACAATAATGTAAATCTTTATTTTACTCCACCTAGTACAGATCTACTTAAGTTTACAAAATATCTATACCTTCCCACAATTCTTAAATTACAAGCTGAATCTAAATAAATCCTTGATTTTTCCTATAAATCCCAATTATAACTTGATAAATTATTTCCCAACATCAGATATTAAAATAAGTAATTCACTAAAAGATGTAGGTAAAATCTTCCATCATAATCCTATACTCTTCTATCAAGAAAACCTTTTTAAAACCTGGACAAGTGTAAACAAAGATATTCTTAAATTCAATAACCTGAACATTCAATTGCTTTATAAATCTTCCATCATAAATATTAATATACTACCTAGACATCTAGTTCAATTTAATTCATCTTTCTTGATAATACATGTAGAGCAGTATGTATATATACTTTTATGAAGTTTTCCATGGGCTTGTACATGTGTATAAATACAGAACACACGCGAGCCAGACTGCCATTTTGTAGAGAGCTGTAAGCATGCATGCATGTTATACTCTGTCAATCAGTTTGTTTATATTTTATGCTGATGCTAGCCATCTTTATGTGTTTCTATATAATAAACTATACAAACAAACTACCCGCCTATTCATCTTGAATCATAACATAGGATGAGTGGCATGGTGTCAGAATGGGGTCCAGAATCAAGACCAAGATACACTCAGTTAATGTTGGCGGAATATAAAGGAATGGGTCATCCCTACTGCACATACAACTCACAAAACCAGGCAGAAATGAATTCCGGGTACTAAAACTTACTTAAATTATATCTCACTCAAAGAATATAAAACAAAGCACTCAGAACACTCAAAATGAATTTCTAGTTAAATGAAATGACCAAAACTGTAAGATATTGATAAAAATATTTGAAATAATTATGAAAATGATTGAAACAGTGTCCAAATTGCATAAAATATATAAAATAAGGAAAATGACTCCATTTTTTCGCTATGTGCTTTTTCATATTAATTAAAGCTTTTCAAAATATCTGAAATATACAAAGTGTTCACAAGTTTGTGTAGTATTACAGTAAAGTTATTTCACAAAATACAGCCATTTCAAAGCATATTTTACAAAGTACAGTATTTCAAAGTGTTTATTGTACACTTGAATGTTATTACAAATATCTGGTGTGTGTGTTCATGTTCATACATAAATACAAGGGCCATTTTTGCAGTGTATTTAAGCATACCTTGTTGCCATGGCTGAAGGATTTTACAAATCAGGTACACTTGTATTTGATAATATTGCAGAGAATTGGAGATTGTTTGAGCAAGAGTATGATATTTACATACATTTTTTTCTGACAAAGATGCATGTAAAAATGCATTTATTCTGCTTAACTTAGCTGGTTCAGAAACCATAGAAAGGGAGTGTTCATTTGTATATAAACCGGCTGTGTTTGCAGGTGAGGGGGAAACCACCATATAGTGGTACCAGCTGAATCAAGGGAAGACCTTGAGGGCTTAAAACATAAATTTAGAGAAATCTGTAACCTCCAAACAAATATGATGCAAAGGCACTTATTTACACAAGGGATCAAAAACCTGGAGAAGCTTTTGCAGTATATATAACTGACTTGAAAAATAAAGCTAAAACATGCAGATTTAATGATTTAAGGGATGAGTTGATAAAAGGCGGACTTGTGTGTGGTATTAAAGATGATGCTGTGAGAAAGATTTTGCATTGAGACATTGATTTAACTTTAAATACGTCCATTTAGATTTGTCAGATATATGAGCTCACAGAAAAGCACACAAATATGCTTACAAATGAGAAATATATACTTCCAGTATCTTCTAATGCTAATGTTGATAGTATGCAGCACATGATTAAAAGAATCAGGCTCAAGCACATGAGAGTAACTGTGAACCCTGTAACACTCCATGGGAAACCCCATAGCTTTTGAGCAAATTCCAGCGCATGCACAATCTCAGTGAAGCACAAGGGTGAGTCAGCATACTCAAAGCATGTGCCCTCACCTAGGCTTATAGTCAACTGTTGTAATTGTGGTGGCAATCATGTGTCTAAAAGTGAAAAGTGCTTAGCTTTTGGTCAGCTCTGCCACAGATGTAAAAAGTGGAATAATTTTCAAAGATTTTGCAAATCAAAAGAGGTTGATTCTTTTATTAAAAGAGAACATTCAAAGAGACAAGTTGATCAATTAGAAAGCTGTGACCCTACTTTTATGTTGATAGTGTGTCTGTGCTTAATGAAACAGTCAAAGCAGTAGCTTTATGGGCAAAGGATGAAGTATTTTGTACTGTTCAGTTAAATGAAAGACCCACAGAGCTCAAAGTTTGCATGGGTTCAAAGTGCAATGTTATGTCAGCAGAAAGATTTGCTAGAGTATGTGCTGGTAGGAAGACTGATCTGACAAAGTGGGTGAAGCTTGTGGCTTATAGTGTTGAAGAAATTCGGACTGAAGGTTCAGTAGTGGTTTCATGTTACTCTGCTGGGAACAGCTAAGACTTGCAGTTTTATGTAGTCAAAAGTCCTACCTCATCAATAATCAGCTTCTTACCCCCACACAACATGGCTTTAGACCAGGTCATAGTACCTCCACTGGCCTCCTCTCCTTCCTAGAAAAAAATCAACAAAGCCCGTGACTCTGGCCACTTTGTATCCAATCTTTTCCTTGACCTCTCTAAGGCATTTGACACTATTTCCCACAATCTCCTTCTTACCAAACTCTCTAAACTTAATATATCCCCTTCCTCTACCAGTGGATCTCAAGCTATTTCACAAACAGGAAACAAGCAGTTAAATGGAAAAAAGCTACCTCACCCTTTCTTAATACATCCACAGACATCCCACAAGGCTCCATTCTAGGCCCCCTACTATTCAGCATATTCATAAATGATTTCTTCCAAGCCATTCCTAACCCAGTCTCATCCAATATGCTGATGATTCTACTATAATCTGTTCCTCCCCTTCCATCACAACTCTTAACAATTTAATACAAGCCACCTTCTCTTCCACTGAACAGTGGATGCTCAACAGCCATCTAGCTCTAAATGCAACCAAAACAAAACTTATGTTATTCAATGCTTCCAAAACCTCTTCTCTAGACAAACAATCCTTAATAATTACCAGCAATAATAATACCCCCTAGAACTAGTCTCTGACACAAAATTACTAGGAATTATCATTGACAATCAACTAAAATTTGATAAGCATCTACAAGCAAATATAAAAAACCCCATAAATATTAGGTATGCTTTACCATCACAATCACATTTTCTCTCCCACTACCAGGATTACATTAGCTAATACATACCTCATCCCATCCCTTTTAAATGGGGCATCTACCCTAACCAGCCTACAATCTTCCCTCAAAACAAAACTCTCATCTTGTTATAACAAAATATCCAAATTTGCAGCAGGTCATTGATCCTCTTCTCACCACTGTAATTTCCTTCACCAACTAAGTTGGCTAGAATTACCAAACTTCCTCATATATACCCAGCTCATCCACGCACACAAACTCATTCATAACCCATCTCTCTGCCCCTCCCTAGCAAATACCTTTGAAATGCATAAACCAGATAGACTCCTAAGATCCAATTCTCAAAACCTAATTAAATTGCATAAACCAACACATCCTGCTTGGAATCAATGGATGTCCTTCCCTCTTGCATGCCTCTGGAACTCTCTCCCTTCTCCCATCTGCACCACCAGCAGTCTCTCCTTGTTTAAAACCTCACTGCACACGCACCTTACTTCACAATAAAATGCTCTTGTTCTCATCCAACCTAATTCTATCACACTTTCATCCTAACTTTCCAAACTTTGTTGCCTGTCACTACCTCCTAAAGTTTTACATCCCTTGGGACATACTCAACCAATGACTAAAAAATTACCTCATTGTAATTCCCTAACAACAAAAAAAAAAGACTACTACTTAATGAATTAACCTGATGTAATTTTCCTAATGAAAATCTTTTTTGATTTCTGTATTATGCAGCATCCATTTGAATTGTGCAATATGGGTTTGTACTATACAAAATATGTATTTAACATTTAATTTAAATGTATATTATAGAAGTGTGCTCTTTCTTCACCATGTATTTGTATTTCTTTGGAGTGTTTCTCGCCAGTATTCTCCTTGTAGCCCAATGGACTATCCTGGAAAACAAACTGCAAATAAATAAATAAAAGACACATGCAGTCTTTAGTGGACTTCAAAGATAGTTTGAGATTGGGACTTATTTCATTTAAGGAGGAAATCCACCATGTAAGCATAAAAGATCACTATTCAAATTTTGGCAAGTCTATTCTTTATACCTATGCTGATCTTTTGGAAGACAAACTAGGTATACTCCCAGTTGTGTACTCCATGAAGTTTGACCCTGAAGTCATCCTAGTTGTCAGACCAGCCCAGCCCAGAAAATTCCAGTAGCTATGCAGAATAGAGTCAAAGCTGAGCTATACCAAATGGTGTAGCAAGGTGTGATTTGTCCAGTTGATGGACCAACTGAATAGGTATCTTCCATTTTGGTAGCTCGTAAGAAAAGCTCAGATGTTATCGGAATATGTATTGATCCAAGAGATTTTAACAAAGCACTGAAAATACCTCATCATCTAATGAGTACAGTCAAAGACATTGCTGCTCTTATGCCAAATGCCACTGTTTTTTTCTGTTTTGGATGCAATTCTCATTGCTAACCACTTTCAGTACTTCTTTTGGCAGGTACAGATTTTTGAGAATGCCATTTGGGATAAATTCTGCCTGTGAACTATTCCAGTGTGCCATGGAATAAATTATTTCTGGCTATCCATGTGTTATAATAGTAGATGATATTCTAGTAGGAGGTAATGGTGAGTCTGAACATGACAGAAACATCAAGAAAGTTCTGTACAGAGTAAGTTATCCAGTGTTCTAGCTCCAGAGGACATTTCAGCAAACATCCTTGTTCCTGAGAATATTCCCAAAACTCCTGAAACAGATTGTTCATCAATGACTGTCTCTGTTGCTAAGTGCAGTCCTAATTGCTATATCACTAGATCAGGTCACATTTCCAGGCCATGTTCCAAATACACAGCAGCTTGGACATTAATGCTGTGTTTATTTCTTACTGTCTGCATAATTGCATGTCCTTTTCAGATGTCATTTTACTGTGGGCAGTTCACTAAAAAGGGAGGATGTACAGAATGTGTGCATACCTTTAAGATGCTTTCCATGGACTTGCATATGTGTATAAATACTGAGCACATGTGAGTCAGACAGTCGTTTTTTGAGAGCTGTTGAGATGTAAGCATGCATGTATGTGACGGTCTGTCAGTTAATCAGTTCATTTATATTTTATGTTGCTGCTATCCATCCTGGTGTGTTTCTATATAATAAAGCATACAAACAAACTACCCCACCTGTTCATCTTGAATCATAGGACAAGTGACAATACATATTATTAAAAAAACTGTTATAACAAATATAAGTAAATTTTTATGGTTCCCCAAATCTATCAGAATCAGTTATCATAAGCTGACTCAACCAAAGAACCAAGGTATTTTGGGCACGCCTTACACTAAATGATATTATGATATAGTTAAGTTTAGTAGACTATTGAGACTAGTTGGTTATTCTCTATCACAAATCAGCTGGATTCCCATATTGGTTAAGTTATAGTTCAAGCACATACAAAAATATCAATGTAACTTAAAAGTGTTGCCCTATTTAAATAATGAAAATATTAAAACTTTAAAAATGCATACCCTCTTCGTAAGTTCATAGGTTCATAGGTTCATACTAGGCTATCTGCCCTAGGGCATTTATAAGCCTAGCCAGAGTGTGTTTGGCTTTAGCCACCCATTTTAAATGAATTTTGCTATGCCCTTTTTCGAGGTTAGTATACTGTGCCTCTTTCTAACAGTGACACAGAAGTGATACCCGGGGTAATACACTTAATTAAACCTTTTAAAAACTGATTGATATGTTGAACTTGAAAACATATTTTATATTATTCCAACCAATCCACTTAAATATTAACCTCAAGCTAAATAATTAAATTCTAAATTATCCAAATATCCATTAATTAAATATAAACTTATTACTGACATTTATATTCATATGAGTCTTTCATTAAATGAGTTGAGAAATATCTTTGGCCTTCCAAAAGGTTTTATCAGTATATTAAGACAAATAAGATAATTAATTTTATCTAAGATCATCATCATCATCTTTCGGCTTTTCCCGTTAGGGGTCACCACAGCGGATCATCTCTTTCCATTTCTTCCTATCCTCTGCATCTTGCTCTGTCACACCAACCGCCTGCATGTCCTCTATCATCACTTCCATAAACCTTGTCTTAGGCCTTCCTCTTTTCCTCTTACCTGGCAGCTCCATCCCTAGCATCTTTTTCCCAATATACCCATCATCCTTCCTCAGCACATGTCCAAACCAACGCAATCTCGTCTCTCTTGCTTTGTCTCCAAACTGTCCAACATGAGCTGACCCTCTAATATACTGATTCCTAATCCTATCCATCATAATCACACCTAGTGCAAATCTTAACATCTTTAGCTCTGCCACATCCAGCTCTGACTCCTGCCTTTTTGTCAATGCCACTGTCTCCAACCAATATAACATAGCTGGTCTCACTACCCTCTTGTAGGCCTTTCCTTTCACTCTTACTGTTACCCGTCTGTCACAAATCACTCCTGACACTCTTCTCCACCCATTCCACCCTGCCTGTACTCTCTTCTTCACCTCTCTTCCACATTCACCATTACTCTGAACTGTTGATCCCAAGTACTTAAACTCGTCCACCTTTACCAACTCTACTCCCTGCATCCTCACCATTCCTCTACCCTCCCTCTCATTTACACACATATATTCTGTCTTAGCCCTGCTGACCTTCATTCCTCTGCTCTCTAGAGCATATCTTCACCTCTCCAGAGTCTCCTCAACCTGATTCCTACTCTCACTACAGATCACAATGTCATCTGCAAACATCATAGTCCACGGGGCCTCCTGTCTGATCTCATCTGTCAACCTGTCCATCACCACTACAAATAAGAAAGGGCTCAGAGCTGATCCTTGATGTAATCCTACCTCCACCTTAAATGGATCTGTCACTCCCACTGTAGTCCTCACCACCATCACACTACCCTCGTACATATCCTGTGCCACTCTTACATATTTCTCTGCCACTCCCGACTTCCTCATACAATACCACAACTCTTCTCTAGGCACCCTGTCATATGCTTTCTCCAAGTCTACAAAGACACAATGCAACTCCTTCTGACCTTCTCTGTATTTCTCCAATAACACTCTCAGAGAAAACATTGCATCTGTAGTGCTCTTTCCTGGCATGAAACCATACTGCTGATCACTAATCATCACCTTCCTTCTTATCCTAGCTTCTACTACTCTTTCCCATAACTTCAAGCTGCGACTGATCAATTTTATCCCTCTGTAGTTACAGCAGCTCTGCACATCACCCTTATCCTTAAAGATAGGTACCAAAACACTTTTTCTCCACTCCTCAGGCATCCTCTGACTTTCCAAAATTTCATTAAACAATCTAGTTAAAAATTCCACTGGCATGTCTCCTAAGCACCTCCATGCTTCCATTGGGATGTCATCTGGGCCAACAGCCTTTCTATTCTTCATCCTCTTCATAGCTGTCCTTACTTCCTCCTTGCTTATCTGTTTCACTTCCTGATTCACTATCCCCACATCATCCAACCTTCTCTCTCTCTCTCTCATTCTCTTCATTCATCAGCCTCTCAAAATACTCTTTCCATCTACTCAACACACTCTCCTCTCTTGTGAGTACCTTCCCCTCACTATCCTTTATTACCCTTACTTGCTGCACATCTTTCCCAGCTCTGTCCCTCTGTCTAGCCAATCAGTACAGGTCCTTTTATCCCTCTTTAGTGTCTAATCTCTCACACAACTCTGCATACGCCTTATCCTTAGCTTTCGCCACCTCTCTCTTTGCCATGCGCCTCATCTCCTTATACTCATGTCTACTTTCTTCATTTCTTTGACAATCCCACTTCTTCTTCGCCAGCCTCTTCCTCTGTATACTCTCCTGTACTTCCTCATTCCACCATCAGGTCTCCTTGTCCTCCTTCCTCTGTCCAGATGTCACACCAAGCACCTTTCTAACAGTCTCCCTTACTAGTTCTGCTGTAGTTACCCAGCTATTTGGTAACTCTCCACTGCCTCCCAGTGCCTGTCTTATCTCTTCCCTAAACTCCACTTCACAATCACCCTTTTTTGACTTCCACCATTTAATCCTTGGCACTGCTTTCACACTCCTCCTCCTCTTCTTGATCACCAGCATCAACCTACAGACCACTATTCTATGCTGCTTAACTACACTTTTCCCTGCCACCACTTTACAGTCTCCAGTCTCCTTCAGACTGGCCCTCCTACATAGGAATCCACCTGTGTGCATCTTCCTCCACTCTTGTACATCACCCTATGCTCCTCCCTCTTCTTAAAATACGTATTCACCACAGCCATGTCCATCCTTTTCTCAAAATCCACAATCATCTGACCTTCTGCATTCCTCTCCTTAACACCATACCTACCCATCACTTCCTCATCCCCTCTGTTCACTTCACCAACATGCCCATTAAAGTCTGCTCCAATCACTAGTCTCTCACCCTTGGGTAAACTCACCACAACTTCATCCAACTCACTCCAAAATTTCTCTTTCTCATCCATCGCACACCCAACTTGTGGAGCATATGCACTAACAACATTCATCATTACACCATCAATTTCGAGCTTCATAAACATCACTCTGTCAGACACTCTCTTCATGCCTAAAACACTCTTGGCATATTGTTCCTTTAGTATAACCCCTACCCCATTTCTCCTGCCATCCACACCATGATAGAACAATTTGAACCCATTTCCTAAACACCTGGCCTTACTTACCTTCCATGTGGTCTCTTGCACGCACAATATATCAACCTTCCTTCTCTCCATCATATCAGCTAGCTCTCTTCCTATACCAGTCATACTGCCAAGATTCAAAGTTCCTACCCTCACTGCTACACTTCTAACCTTCCTCCTCTCTTTGAGCCTTCGGGCATGCCTTCGCCCTCCTCTTCTCCTTCAGCCAACAGTAGCCCAATTTCTGCCAGCACCCTGTTGGGTAACAGTACTGGTGGCGGTCGTTGTTAACCCGGGCCTTGACCGATCCAGTATGGAAATATGAAATTTTTGTGCCATAAGTGATGTGGCAGAACTTTTATGCCAGATGCCCTTCCTGACGCAACCCTCCCCATTTATCCAGGCTTGGAACCGGCACAAAGAAATGCACTGGCTTGTGCATCTCCAGTGGCTGGGTTATCTAAGATGGATGACTTAAATATGAAGGAACTGCTGTTAACTTCTGTAATCAACTATTGAAAACTTTGATGTAAAGAAAATCAATCGTTAATATTTATAAATTAAGTATATCTTTCAAATATCAAGATTTTACTATTTATTCCAAATTTTAGACAAAAATAAACTCAGGAATTACACAAAATCAAATTAATAACTCGATTCAGTTAACTACAAAATTAGTCCCCCTTTTAAAAAACTTTTTTATACCAAACTAATGATTATTAACAATGCTTATTTGATCCCAGTAATGCTCAATAAATATTATCCTACTTACTTGCCTAACTGTTCTTACTGTAAATATCAACATTCTGACCTCCTGTATATCCTTTGGAATTGTAAATACTCTTATACATTACGATGCTTATTAAAAATCAAACTGGAGAAGATGGGTTATGAGAAATCTACTTTATCTTGGGAGTTTGAACTTCTATATATCCCACCCTCTTATTTAACCAAATGCAATGTGCATGTTTTAATAACTCTTTTTTACTGATTAAATCATATATCATTCAGAATTGGTTTAACAGATCAAATATATCATGGAATGGTTCTAAAGCATTGTCAGTTAAATACATTAAAGCCCATAAAATAGCAATTAACAATCAACGTAAACAATCCTATTATAAGAGTTATTGGCGTCAAATCTTAAACTGCATACTGTATAAAACTTAATTATTTATCAATAATTGATTTTAACAATGAATGAGATTATTTATCAAGGCAAACATTTTATTTAAATTATTTCCACTTTTTGAAGCTATGTTTTATTAACTTTTAACTTATAGACCTGTACATGAATTTAGCACTTTTGTATATAGTTGTTTGTGAGATTCATTTGTACTTTGTTGTTTCTTGGTTGATATTATTTGTATGTTTCAGTATGGTGTTATAAAATATTTTAAGCTGCAAATATAGAATATAAAAAAAGAAGTAACTGACCTCAAAATTCCATCAGTAAACAGCAAGTTAGTTAATGTAAATTTGATCTTTTGGACTAGCATAGCCAGTTATCACAGTTGATCTCATTTTGCTAATATTTCATATTAAATCATGAAATAGTATGGGATTAGCCTATATTATAATTACAATGGATTCTTGAATTTAGTTGAGTTTGGGTCATCTTGTCTCCTGTAACAGCTACATGGCCATAAAAATATTATGAAAAATACCTTATAGTTAATAAATAAACGCATTCACTAAAAACACTGAGGCTCTTTCTAGTAGTTTCTTTCAGTGGGGATAGGCAGCCCTAAAAAATTGGACTAGTTTCACACACACAATACTGAGCTGCAGTTACATATCTTAATTATGATTGCTATATGCAGTTATAAGTCACATATAAGAAAGGTACAGATAAGTACCATTACCTATAGTTTGTTTCATGACAAGGTCTCAGTTTTGTAACCAACGAATAAATATAAATTGACACAGTACTGTAGAACATTGTCTAGCTCATCTGGACTGTTCCCCATTTAAAAGTTGATTCTCTGCTAGCAGAAATCTGCTTCTTACTGCTTGAATGATTCCACTACAGCTTTTAGTTCATGGTTTGGCATTGAACTTGGTGCTGCAGCTGCTAAAACTGCAAATATACTTTAGTTCATATTCTGCAAATGAACCCAAATTGCACATATGGCTGTTAATCACTATAGCCAGTGAAGTGCAAACAAAATATAAAGCACAGCTAGGGTCAGGCACAAGAATCTCGTATACATAGGTTCATGGCTCTTGTGGGGTGCCTAAACATGAACTCATGTCATGCTTAGGAGTGATGATAGACTGCTTTTTCCAGATTCAGAATTGATGTTGTCAATATGAATAAAAGGTTACCATCTTGCTCTCAGGAAATTCATTGTGGTGGTGTATACCTTTGCTCATGTCTCATGGAAAATTCCTGCCTTGTGAGAAAAGGTTAGCTGGATCATGTTCTTTCTCTTGTATATCCAGTTTAGGCAATGACTTCTTGGAATCTTTGTGAGTCCATTTTTATAGAACCTCAGCCAGGTTGTACCAGATATTACCTAACTGAGGTCACTGGCATCACCCTGGCTGGCTAACAATGCAGTCACTGGTATAATGACCCATGCCATCACCACCCTGAAGAACTGTGGCAGTGGCAATCAGAGATTAGGAAAAGATGCCCCAAATGTTATATACAGTATTTGGCATTAATAATATTTTGAAGTGTCATATTAAAATGTGTTTGCAATTTCATACAGAGTTACAGTCCTAGTAAAATCTATTTTTCTAAGAGATATCAGGACCAAACTCAAGGACAACTTTTGGGGTCTACATCTGTGTTGTGGCTGCAAGTGCTGGCATATGCATTCACTTATAACTGAGGGACATTATCAGTCAATGCATGCAGTTGTTCTCCTGTCATGCTGTGGTGACCATTTTCAGATTGTCTACTTATCATTCCTTTGCACACCTGTCTATTTCATGTACACCTTGTGTAAACCCTGTGTGTCTTTTTCACTTTCAGTAAGGGCAGACTGAGGAGCAAACCAAAAAAAGCATGAGAGATTTCAGCACAAGGATGTTAGTTTGACTGCAATCAACTGCCATACAATCTGTGTGTGTGTGTGTGTGTGTGTGTGTGTGTGTGTGTGTGTGTGTGTGTGTGTGTGTGTGTGTGTGTGTATTACACACGCGCGCGTATATATATATATATATATATATATATATATATATAAATGAAGGAGAGCTAGAGTACCATTTTCAGGACCTCTTCACTTATATTACCTTTCCCATT
Organism: Protopterus annectens; assembly: GCF_019279795.1. Classification (NCBI taxonomy): domain Eukaryota; kingdom Metazoa; phylum Chordata; order Ceratodontiformes; family Protopteridae; genus Protopterus; species Protopterus annectens. The sequence continues at coordinate 1,481,912,684 of NC_056737.1, forward strand.
CAGTTTTCCTCCTACACATCATGATGATGTTAGTGGAATGGAGACATATCGCTCACCTCCTGTCCAGGTTATGACTGTGTAGGTGAGAGGCCTGGGACTGCCTCACAAAAGGATACTCTGACATCTTTATATGATAGGTGATGCAGCCTACTCTCTTCTTTTATCTCAGACAGTAGTAAATCAGATAGTTGAGGAGTTGGTTGATAATACAGTGTCCCATCCCACAATTAGCCACCTTACAGCCTCTACTTTTGTGAGCAGCAACCCTGCTCCATGGAGCTACCAGAGAAGGATGTGGTGTCTTCCACTGTTCACCTTGACCCATTCACTGGGTCTTAGTGATGCCTGTCTCACCTATTGGTTGCTAACACTCTTTTCATCACATCTTATGCCCGGTCATATGTACTCCATCCTATTGTGCTCCCAAATATTCCTTGTATGATATTCAATTCTCTGCATCATCACTTCTCTACCTATAAAAGAAGTAAATTGAAGAAATGAAAACAATACTTCTGGAAAACAATTTTTAAGTTTAATTTCTTAAAAAAATATTGCAAATATTTCATATATGTGAAAAGTCTGTCAGATCAGGTTACAACAAGCACAAAATCCAAAGCACGATGATGTAAACCAAAAGTTTTTAATGTAGAAAAATATAAAAGATGTAAGTGCTTTCATTTAAAACAGTGTAAACTTCTTCAGACAAAGCTGTAGAACAAAGCAAACAGTTAAATAATATGCAGATGCATCTAATTGGGCACAGGGAAACAACTAGCACAAACCTGACTTAAAAATTAACCCTTTTTAAGAATAAGGGTGATGTGCAGAGCTGAAGTAACTACAGAGGGATTAACTTGATCAGTCACAGCATGAAGTTATGGGGAAGAGTAGTGGAAGCTAGGTTAAGACGGGAGGTGATGATTAGTGATCAGCAGTATGGTTTCATGCCAGAAAAGAGCACTACAGATGCGATGTTTGCTTTGAGAGTGTTGATGGAGAAGTACAGAGAATGGCAGAATGAGTTGCATTGTGTCTTTGTGGATTTAGAGAAAGCATATGAGTCAGGTTTATCAGAGAAGTATGTAAGAGTGGTACAGGATATGTACGAGGGTAGTGTGACAGTGGTGAGGTCTGTGGTGGGAGTGACGGATGCATTTAAGGTGGAGGTGGGATTACATCAAGGTTCATCTCTGAGCCCTTTCTTATTTGTAATGGTGATGGACAGGTTGACAGACGAGATCAGACAGGAATCCTTGTGGACTATGATGTTTGCAGATGACATTGTGATCTGTAGTGAGAGTAGGGAACAGGTGGAGGAGACCCTGGAGAGGTGGAGATATGCTCTAGAGAGAAGAGGAATGAAGGTAATCAGGACTAAGACAGAATGTATGTGTGTGAATGAGAGGGAGGATAGAGGAATCATGAGGATGCAGGGAGTAGAGGTGGCGAAGGTGGATGAGTTTAAATACTTGGGATCAGCACTTCAGAGTAATTGTGAATGTGGAAAAGAGGTGAAGAAGAGAGTACAGGCAGGATGGAGTGGGTGGAGAAGAGTGTCAGGAGTGATTTGTGACAGGTGAGTACCAGTAAGAGTGAAATGGAAGGTCTACAAGAGGGTTGCAAGACCAGCTATGTTATATGGGTTGGAGACAAAAAGGCAGGAGTCAGAGCTTGATGTGGCAGAGTTGAAGATGTTAAGATTTGCACTGGGTGTGATGAGGATGGACAGGATTAGGAATAAGCATATAAGAGGGTCAGCCCAGGTTAGAAGGTTTGGAGACAAAGCCAGAGAGGCAAGATTATGTTGGTTTGGACATGTGCTGAGGAGGGTTGCAGAATATATTGGGAAAAAGATGCTAAGGATGAAGCTGCCAGGTAACAGGAAAAGAGGAAGGCCTAAGATAAGGTTTATGGATGTGGTGAGAGAGGACATGCAAGTGGTTGGTGTGACAGAGCAAGATGCAGAGGACAGGAAGAAATGGAAACAGTTGTTCTGCTGTGGCGACCCCTGACAGGAGCAGCTGAAAGAAGAAGACTCTCACAATTCATACTGTTGAATGTGTGGTAAAATACAATATTTAAAAACATTATATTTAAACCAAAGTCTTGTCAAATAAGAATGTTATTTTGACACACTAAAATTCCAGTGTTTACACTTTGAAACTTAATGTTTGTGAATGTGTTATTAGCAACTTACTCTGAGGAACAATCAAAAGCATATTACTTTGCTTCATGCAATTTACTTTCTTTCCAGGGCCTTAAGCTTTAAGACAGGAGAGATACAAGTTCTGTCATTAATGCCAGGCCATTTATCTGCATGTAGCAAAATCTGCCGTCTAAGTTCCTTTAGTTCTAACTGTGCTCCCCAAAGGTTTTTATCACTAATGTCAACATGGTCTATGGCCATTAACTTACAATTGTGGTCTGTATTCTCATGAATATGCCTAGCTAGAGCATTATTTAAGTTGATCTTTCTGATGGTGTAATCATGCTCATAAATCCTACTGGCAAACTCTATAGAAAACAGAAAAATGCTCACATAAAGCAATATAGACCACTGCCTTCGAAGAACAATTATATCTCCCCTTGATGTTATATTCAATGTTATTTATAGAAAACATGGCTCCAGGTTTAAGCTTGTGGCACAATTACATGAACCACACTTGTGAGTACCTGGACGGCCTGTCATGTTCTGAACTTGTCTATTTTTAAAGAGATCTTTTAAGTTCTTCCCTTTCCTATATGTGATGATAGGTTTAACACCTAAATGAGCTCTAATACTTGTGTCTTCCATTAAAATGTCCCAATTTTTGTTAAAGATCCATCTTAAGTTGGGAGAATCAGAACTGTATGTAATGATCAAAGATTTAAGGAAAGGAATTTCTTGGTCAAGTGATGTTCTAATGTCTCCACATATCTGGAATATGGGCACCTACAATAGGTTTAAAATTATCTGTTCTTCTTTTTTCTGTAACCTCATTTATAAGTTCATTAAGTAAATCTACTGGGTATGCTCTCATGAGAAACATAGATTTTAAATTTGCACACTCTGATTTAAAATGTTCCTCCCCCGAGACTATGCGGGCAGCCCGAATAAGCTACCCCTTAACCACTGACCTCTTCTGATGTTTCAGATGGCAACTAGTATAGTGCAGAAAAGAGTTTGAGTATGCTTTTTTTCTGTATTTTCTGGTAGCATACCTTTCATTGGGCTTATCTTTAAACAAATGAATATCCAAATAGTTCATGTGATCTAAATTAATAACACAAGTGAATTGTAGAAAAGAGGTTGCAGTGTTAAGATACTGTAAAAATTCATCTAACATTTCAGAAGAACCCTTCCAAATAAGGCTGATGTCATCCAGGTACCTATGATACATTTTGATGTAAGGGTAGTAATGGGACTGAAATACAAAACCTCTTTCCCGGTGGGCCATGACCATATTTGCAAATGCCCCCCCTCCCACAAGCTGACCCCATGGCCACTCCATTTGTTTGTAAATAATATTTGTCATTACATGAAAAATTGTTGTTGGTTAGGACTATCTCTAACAATTCTGAAATTAAGTTGATTTTCTCCTAGTTAACTTTGTACTCTAATAATAGGTCACTAACCCATTCTAGGCCAATGGACTGTAGGATGCCTGTATACAAGTCCCTTACATCAATGGTTGTCACTATGTCATTCTCATTGTACTCCATTCTATTAATGTGTTCCAAGGTCATTGTACTCCATTCTATTAACGTGTTCCCAGAAGGTCCAGGAATCTTTGCATATTTGAGATTCCTTTTGTAAAATTCCTTTTAACTCATGGTCCAAGTGCTGAACACAAAACATAGTGATTGAGTCCCTTCCATCCACCAAGGGTCTCATGGGGGGATCCACAAACCCTTGTGGATTTTGGGGATTCCAAAAAACACTGTAACCCTAGGAGTGGTAATATTAAAGTAATTATGCAGAGAAATATCAATTCTTCTCTCCAAAAAGATATCCACAAATAGTTATTCTAATTTAGTTCTAGCACAGTGAGAACAAACTAGTGTCCTAAGCCAATCCAGTCCATGGTGTATGTACCTATTTTACTACGGTCATTTTGTGGATGATATATTCATCCTATGGCGAGGGAAAGAGGAACAACTTTTATCATTCACTGATTATTTCAACTGTAGTACTGAGTGTTTGAAATTTAAAGTCAATTGCTCAAAGGAAGAGATTGACTTTTTGGATGTCAATCTGAAATTACACCAAGAGAAGGGGTTAAGTACCAGTATACATAGAGAAAACACATGGAAGTATCATTATTTGCATAGAAATAGTATGCACACAGGCTACATTTTTAAGAACATCATAGAAAATCAGACACTACATGACTCAAGGCTATGCACAGATGACATTGACTTCAAAAGGGAATGAAATAAGCTATAAAACTATCTACAAGATAGAAGTTACAGTGAAAGATACCTAATGGCTAAATCCAAACTTGGTGAGTTAAGGCAAAAGAGAGGATGCCTGTATTTTTCTCATAGTAATGCTCTGAAGGAGCAGAAAGGAAAAGGAACAGAAAAAAAGGAAAACAGAGCCCAGACAAAAAGAAAATACACTTAATTGTATCCTTACCTATAGCACAGATTGCAAAAAGATTGTGAAACAATTAAGATATTTTGACCAGTCCTTACAGAAGATGTGAAGATAAAGAATATTGTTGGTGACAAACCAAGGTTTGTCTTTAAAAACAAAAAGAACATTAAAAGGTTACTATGTGGCAAAGATGGCTTTTCCTACAGAAAATCATGCAGCAAAGCAGGACCCTTCAAATGTGGAACGTGCAAAGCCAGCTCTTCTATTGACAACAGTAACTTATTTGTGTATCCTATTTCTGGTAGACATTATTCTTTCAAAGGTTACGCTACTTGCAATAATCAGCATCTAGTCTACTTAGCTACCTGCCATAATTGTTCTGTGGTTTATGTTGGAAAGATTGAACAACGGCTGAAAGACTGGATTTTACATCATATTAGGGATATTAATCAAGGAGACCTTAAAAATGCACTTGCTAATCATATTTCTTCAAATCCTACACATATGTTTGTTTTCAAAGCAGTTCAATGTATGTCTGTTAATCACAGAGGAGAGGACATAAAAAAATCAAATGAAAACTTGTGAAGTAAGTTGGATAGTCAACAAGGGCTGATTGCTATCCTGGCCTGAACACTATGGTTACACTAAAACCCATCCTTAAGAATAGCAGACCAACCATTGGTTAGAGAATGGAGGTTTGCCACCCTCCCAGCCATATGATTGGCAGTAATAGGATGTTTCCAGAAAAGAGGTTGCCTATTGGCTAGTTTTAGTTTAATTCACAAATGGGGCCTTAGGAAGCTACGATCTGAAGAAGGCTATTGCCGAAAGTGCTTATCATGTGTATAGGCTCCTATCCTGATGAGGAATCTTGTTAAATATGTTGCCAAGCTCTGTTTTTAACATAGTTTTATAATTAAAGTGAATTTTCTCTTTTTATATTCTGCTACCGTGGTGGTGCACCTAGGAGTCCACAGTTATTTTGAATGTCTAAAACAATGGCTAAACATTACTTCAATTTATTTTTTAAAATCTTGAGCATCAAGAACTACAAGTACCCTTATCTTACTCATATATGCTAGCTGTTTCTTTACCAGAAATTAAGCCCATTTCACTTAGCCAGCTTTAATATCTATATGACTACCTCATGTCACTGGTATAATTACATAAATGAAGGAAAAGTGCTTACATATATATCTATCTTCTCATCTTATAAAACATTATCATGAATAATTATTAAATAATGACATCTAGTTCCAATCTGGAAAACAAGGCCATAAAACAAAGCATTTTAGCATTTCACCAAGGATGTTTGTAAAATACTTTGTATGCCCTCTAAACACTTACTGATGAAGCAATATCCATAAAAACAAAAAAGAAAAATTTTCTTAGCAGTTGAAGCTTCTGTAAGAGAATACCTTCTGACTCTTGTCTGTATATATGTATGTCTTCAACTTCATCCTTCCACATTATAATTGCGTAGCTTTTTTAAACAAAAAAATAAACTTACTTGCTTATCCATGAGCTTTTATGTACCTCAAAGCACACATCATAGCCCACAAAGTATGTTATCATAGTTAGTCAATCACTTTCCTTCATGTTTTATCTTTTGACATGCTTCTGCTGGTACTTTTCCAGCAAACTACACTCTCACCGTATTCAAAGCAGTACAAAATGTAGAGAAAAGCGAAGGAGGAAGAAGGAGGTTATAACGGGAGGCCAAGCATACAGCCTTATCTCCATGGAATGTTCTCATCCTACAAGTTAAAGCACATAAACCCTCTTCTCCCTCAAGTACAACATCAGTATTATTCCATAAGCTGTTGATGAGTCCTCCGCTATGCTCTGTTTTCTGGTACTTTCCATATTCCCTTCCATATTTCCACCATTCGTCATCAAGATAAGATCCACATGCTGACCTAGAGACAAAAGTCATCTAGCTCATGTTGATTATTCCACTCTTTACATTTGCTGAGGTGCTGCTCTTTCAACAGGACACTCTCCAGGTATCCATTAGACTGTAAACATTGAATCACATCCCACGCTGATTCATCTCACCCTCCCACTTACTGTCTGTCTCCATAAACCTAAATTGTTTTTTAGAATTAACAGGCATATCAGTATCTGCATGTAAAGTATCTTTTTTCCTGTTCTGATAGTCACTGCATGCTGTGATACTCCATTCAAGCTCCTTTGGTCTCTGGTAGTATGCCACCTTGGCTTTTCCTCATGCCTTAGTTTCAAAGGGAAAGGCACAGTTTCCCCTGTATTTAGACAAGTATTTGTATTTCTATCTCCACGCTACAACAATGTAAGCTGGAAATTTATGTTTTACTTTTTTACCTTCTTTTTGTATAATGGTAACCCAGCAGAGAGTTGCACCTTTTTTTGACAAGTGAAGGAGCTAAATCCTTCACCTCTCACTGTTGCTCCCACCATCAGTCCCTATTAAGACCACTTACTTAATGACCAATCCCTAGTTCCTCACTTATGCCATTTAATAACAACATGCCTTGGTTTTACACCCCTGAACACATCATTCCTGCCTGCCCTATGGACACCGTCCCTCCTGTGCCTTCAGGTAAAAATGTCTTTTAACAAGCCCTCCAGAAACTGATCCACATATGCAACCATGTGAGGACCATCTTTGTCATCCCCAGTCTTACAATCCTAAGGCTCATCTTTTCTGACACCCCCCCCCAGGTTTTTCCAGTTTCAGTCGCAGTGCTGCAATCCTTCTATTAAGGTAAGCTATTTTTTACCTATTTCTTGATTGGGTAAGACCACTAGACAAAACTGTGTCTTTTCAGGACTAACCAAAGAACATTGTCTGGTTAAGTGACTTGCTCAGACTCACATACCAGGCAAATGAAAGTGGATGGAATCAAACTCTATACCCTGGGCACAGGAAGCACCTCATTGCTTTAGTCCTCTGCACTAGCTACCATACTTTTATTTCATGCCACTATATATCATTGCATAGAGTATTAGAGTTAAGTTCTGTTGCATTGTCAACCTCTATAGCCATGTCTAAATCTGCATGCATAGCTTGAAGGTTCTGACATAGTATCACAGTGTCCTAAGACATTCTTTCTAGCTTCACAATTGTAAGATAGATTTAACTCCCATTACAAGTGATACTTTATACTCTTCCACATCAACAACAGGCTAGGTATCTTCATTCATTTTGCTACGAAGTATAAAACTTTGAAATTATTAAGTTTTCCAAAAGATGGAAAAAAGTCACACAATCAGCCATCATGTTTGGACTTCACCAGTCTAGATCCATAGCTGGATAACACAGATCTAATCAGTTTACTAAATTTCCAATATTGGTTTAAATGAGCCTTGCTTACTAAGTTAGAATTGCTTCTGAAAGTGGTATAATGCATTTTTTTGTTTTGTATTAAGCAGATTTGTGGATCCACCATAATGTTTTTTTACTTACAGTATTAACTGAGAGACAAGTGCACAGTGCAAAATAATATAGGTAGTGACCATGTGCGGGGTGTGGGTGATCCAAAGACAAAAGTGAAACTGTCGAAATTGGGCAATATGCAGTGCATGCAAACCGGTATATAATGACTTATAATTGAGAAATCCCAATAAAATGAGCAACATGGAATATGCAAATGGTGGAGCCTGATGATGTGGATTTATTCTGGAATGTATAAAAGTGTAACAATAGACACCCATGCACATACAGACTGAACACTATGAGTAATGGAGAATATGACAAGAGTCATATTATACACAGTGGCAGCTGACGTTGAAGTGCATATGTCGATAGCAATCATTTGAGCCACAGCTGACAGTGTTGTACATTGCACCTGTACATGACAATGAAAACAATATAGGCAGAGAGTCATATATCACTAATTGATAGAGCAGCAGGTAACTGACTGCTTCAGAGTCAGCTGTACACTATGGAACCTAGACAAACTGCGTTGCCATGAGCAGAATTGGGGGGGTAGGCATGATATGCGCTTTCCTGTGGATAGAAATTTAAGTCTAACATGGACCACCTTAATGAAAGAGATCTTCCAGTGACCTGAAGTCGACATGTTAGCTGTAGTAAAGACCTCTGCCCCCTAAACACTTTACCAGTGCCTCAGCACATTTCATAAAATTTGGAAGAGTATATCTTGTTCTTAGGGACATCAGAAAACAGAACTAACAATGTATGCTTAAATCTGTGAGTTTCAGTGGTGGCTGGTGACTTCAAATCAAAGGGGGGGGGGGCTGCAGGAGACAGGTGAATGGGTGAGACAAACTAGAAAGAGGTGGGGCCCAACTAGAAAGGGGTGAGGCTATATTACAGTGGAATCAGCCCTGAGCATTCTTACCAATTTATATAAAATATGTGCTCATCCACTAGTGCACATGCTGAATAGTCACCCAACCAATACTAGACTAAAGCACATTTCAGAGTTAATGAGGTGTTAGTTTAATGCTTGCTGCACAGAGACAGTAGTCACAGAATGTATGCTAACTCCCCCCATAAACATTAGTCTTGCAAAGCTAGAATTATAACAGAAAACAGGAGGGCAAGTCATTTCATTCTTACACTGACATAGCCTCTCATTCCAATTGCCTACCCAAAGTACCTGGTTTGAACCTAGAAAGTTAAAAAAATGAAGAAAAAAGACATTTACATTCTTTATTGCTTTCACATAAACATAAGCCAAAGATCAGTGCTTGTACTCACTCCATCTCACTACACCCAAATGCACAGCAGTCTTGCAAAGGCAGAACTATAACACTAAATAGTAAGACCACTCATTTCATTTAGAAGCAGGCCCCCCATACCTGTTACCTACTTAAAGTAGGTGGTTTGGCCTCACCAGCGGTATTGATGTTTTCATTTCTGTACTGAAATTATGCATGCAAATAGAGTTTGCATTCTTTCTTGTTTCACCCAGATACATATTAGTCCTGCAAAGCCAGAATTATTATACTGAAGCTACAGTGCCAAACATTTCATCCACAAACAGCCATCATATCAATTGCCAACCTAAAGTGTCTGGTTTGTCCCTGCCAGGATTAAAACAAAAATATCAGTGATTGCATTAATTTACTCTGTTGCACTGTAGCAGTAATAACAGGCTTGAATGAAAGCTGACTTTACCCAAATACACATTAATCCTGCAAAGCCACAATAACAAGAGTAAACAGAAAGACAAGTCTGTTCATTTCATTCACAAACAACCCCATTGCCTAATTAAAGTAGTTGATTTTTACCTTGCAGGAATTAAAGTAGAAATAATAGTAACAGTTGGGCTGCATAGTTGCATTACTTTCATTTTGTAGATAGAAACATAATCACATATTGTGTGTGCCAGCCAAATGCACATTTCATTATATTCATTCTACCTTTGTTTGCCTAGGTTTCTAAAACTGGCTTTAGTCAAAAACAATCTTTTTCAGCATGTGTCTTGGAAGAAAAGCTCTAACATCATCATTATCAGCCCCCCTTTTCCCATTTTTTCTACATGGGATTAGGGTATCGTGTTAACTGTCACCAACTCTCTCGATTCAGTGCCACACTCCTGCCTTCTTCAACACTCATGCCTGACTGTCGCAGATCTTCTTTAACACAATCCATCCGCCTCTTTGCTGGGCATCCTTGCTTCCTCTTACATTCATTCCTGAAAGGCTCCAACATATTAGAAACATTTTTAAACAAACATTCACTATATACACAAACAGATATGAAATAATATACATTAAGAATTAGTCATAAGCTTGCTAATTATTTTACATTCATCTTAATGTACAGACAGAAAATTATTACAGTTTTGCAAAGGGGGAATTACAACAAGAGTAAACAGCAGGGCCACTTGTTTCATTTACACATATCTCCAATCTTCATTGCCTATCCCACCCATAGAATTTGATTTGCTCTTGGGAGGTTAAAAACAAAAACAACAACAAAAAATACGACACTGTCATTAAGATAAGCATTTTTGCATAAACAATACTCAAAGAGTTCGGAGCTTGTGGTCAAATTTACTTCACTCAAATTCACATTAGTCTTTTAAAACAAGCCAGAACTGCAGTCATTTCATTTGCATATAGGCATTGACCCCATCCCAAATGCCTAACCAGAGAATCTGCTTTGAGCCTACAAGGTTTAAAATAAGAAAAATAGAAAACCACAATTACATTACTGTATTTCTTTCATATCACATAGTCAAGAACATGTACCAGATTTTACTTCAGTTCACCCATGCACATTTTATTTATGAAAGAGTAGAGTTTGTTTCAACAACAAAACATTGACTAACTGTCCTAATGTATATTGACTAACCCTGCAAAAAGATATTAGGATAAAAAAAAAAAAACACGTCAGTTACAAATAGCCCCCAGAACACATTGCATACCTAGTAACTCTTTGACTCCTGCCAGGGTTTTGTATATATATAAAAAAAGAAAAGAAAGTCACCAACAGCCCCCAAAACACACAGACCACTAGTATCTGGTTGCCCTTGCCAGTGTATTATATTAGAAAAAGAAAATCATCAACAGTCCCCAAAACACATTACCTCCCTAGTATCTGGTTAACCCTACCAGAATGTTGTATTAAAAACAAAAAGAAAACAGAAATTATCAACAGCCCCCATGCCATGATATTGTTAGAAAAATACCTCAAACAGCTTCCAAAATACTCAGCTCTCTGTAGAGTCTGCCTTTTACTATTTAACTGACCCTGCCAGCGGGCCAAGGATATCATGAAAAAATTGTAATCCTCTACTTCACCATTTGGATGGTGCAGTGTACGTTACCATTCGGATGGTGTAGTGGTGTAGTGGTTAGTACTGTCATCTCACAGCAAGCAGTTCTCTGGTTTGATTCTCAGCTGGAGTGCCTTCTGTGTGGAGTCTGCATGTCACCCCTTGTTTGTGTGGGTTTTCTCTGGGTGCTCCAGTTTCCTCCCACATTGCAAAGACATGCAGTAGGTGAATTGGGCACTCTAAATTAGCCCTAGGTGTGAGTGTGTGGAGCACTCTCTGATGAGGGTTGGGCATCGAGCTAGCAACCTGATCCTGTAAAACCTTTACCTGCTATGGAAAGAAGTGCTGAATGGTTCTCACTGCCTGATGTGCAGAATTTCATGGAAGTGAATCTAGGCCTTCACCATTTAACAAGTATTTGGTCAACCATGGCAAGAAATAATTAAATAGAGAAATTATCTGGTCAACCCTTCCAGGAGAAAAATAAATACAGAAAGTATCTGGTTGACCCTGTCAGGAAAAATGGAGAAAGTATCTGTCAGTCCTGCCAGGAAAAAAATGAGAACTTAATTAATGATTTTTTTGGTGGGGTGGGTTATTTTTAAAATAGCCTTCCTTGGCTTACCTTAAACCTCCTCTGGCTTGTAAGAAAGTATTTAAAGTTAATTGAAGATTTTACTCAAAACATCCTTTTTTTTTTCTCATCTTTCCAATCTCTTGCCCTCTCCATCACAGCTTAACTATGTTAAAGCATAGGAAGAGAATGTAAGAGTAACAAGACTAATCAGCAGCCATGTCACATACTCAGATTACATGACAGGCTGCTGATGTAACAGTCCCACCAGCTTCCTATTTCCTGTGGTTAAAACTGCAGTCACTTCTGGGCATCTTTTTTGATGCCTGTAGTCTTCCCAATACGGATTATTTTAAAATGCGCACTGCTCCAAGTATTGAGTAGAACTCATCTTTGGTTTTACACACTAGTTTGCAGTTAGAGCTGCTACTAGTGTGTAAAAATTATTAATTAAACTTTTTTTTGTGAGAAAGGAGGCTTGCAGCCCAACAGTCTGGTACTATGAGCCACCCCTGGTGAGTTTGCATTCTTTTCTGGGGTACTGGGTGCCATGTATGACATTCTTCTTGTTATATAGCTCCCATGTCCCAAGACTAACACTCCACATTCTTAGGCACCCTGGAGAATATTAGGGTTCAACCTAACCCTCTCATACTGGGCAACGTCAACTACCCCTCCATTAACTGGGAAAACTACTCATGTACCAATACACTTGCCCAATGTTTCCTGGAATTCATTAATTCCAATGCCCTGGACCAGCTCATTCTTACCCCTATTAGAGGTAGTAACATCTTTGACCTGGTCATTACTAACATGGACGACCATTGCTCTACACCAATAATCAACTCCTCCCTGGTTAGATCCGACCACAAACTAATCACCTTGGAAATCCACATCTCTCCCATCCCCACCCCCACAAAGGTAACCACCATCAAAAACTTCTCCAAAGCTAACTTTGGGCTCCTAAAAACAGAGGTGGCTAACTTCACAGCTCCCATGCAAATGGAGAATAGTTGCATGACTGCTGAATCATACACCAATGCACTGTACAAACACATAAATAAATGGATGGATCTCGCCATACCCAATAGAACCAAGATGCTCTCCTCCAAAAAAAGGAAGCCAATCTGGTGGTCCCCTGCCATAAATAAACTCTACAATAGAAGGAGGAAACTTATGCGGATTAAGGTTAAGTCCCAAGACTGGAAAATCTCCCTTATCAGCCTCAACAAAAAGTTGAGATCCCTCATCAAATCCTCTAAAGCTTGCTATGAAAACAGAATTGCAGCCAATAGTAAAGACACCCACAAGGCCTTCTATAGTTATGTAAAGAATCTCCATGGAAATAACCAGATTTGCTCTGAGCTACTGCACAATGGTACCTCCTATACTGAGCCAACAGATATTGCCAATATACCGGCCGACAGATTCAGTGCCAACTTTACCCTCCCCTCCCCCAAAGAACCAATCATAATACCAGTAGATTGCCAGGCACCCAGTATTACTGCTGCATGGGTTAAAACAGCACTGTCCAAGACCAAGAATGCAACTGCTGTGGGACCTGATAATATCCATGGCGTGAACTACTGAATGAACTGGCACCTCACCTGTGTGCTTTGTTCAATCACAACCTCACCTCAGGCTTTGTCTCTACCAAATGACGCACTGCTACAGTCATCCCTCTTCAAAAAGAAGGAGTGACTACAGACCCTGGGAACAATCGCCCCATTAGCCTGATGAGTCTGATATGCAAAGCTATGAAATGCATCATCATGGACTATAGGGATTCTCTAAACTTTTGATCCTATCCCACACAGTTTGGTTTTGTGAAGGGTAGATTGTGCCTGCTCTACTTAGCCGATTTCTTTGAGTCAGTCACCAGAGCTGTGGATGAAGGCAAGGTGGTTCATACAGCCTACATTGATCTGGCCAAGGCCTTTGATACCATTCCCCATTCAGGATTCATAGAAAACTCACTAAGCTAGGCATCAGCCCCTATATCACTAGGTGGGTTGCAAATTGGCTTACAGATAGAACCCACAGTGTGAAAGTAGCTGAATACAAGTCTGACTGCCGACCTGTCACAAGTGGAGTCCCACAGGGTTTGGTCCTGGGTCCTCTCCTGTTTGGTATCTACTTCTCTGAAGCCCAGGCCAACATGAAGGGACTCTGGCTGACAAAGTTCGCAGACAGTTGCAAGTTGGGAGCTATTACTAACTCCCCAAGTGATGTTGACATCCTACAGAAAGGCCTCATTGAGACCAACAACCGGTGTCAGAACCATGACCTTAAGCTCAATGCCAAAAAATGTGCCTTCATCCCATTTGGGAAAAACCCAGTTCCCATGAATTACCACATTGATGGAAGTCCACTGAACACAGAAGGTGTTATAAGAGATCTGGCAACACAGGTTGACAGCAACCTCTCTTTTGACCACCCCATTGCCATTGTGGTTAGAAAGTCCTTCTATGTGGCACATCTCATTACTAAGGGTTTTGCATCCAGGAAGCAAGAGGTCATTGTCTCCCTCTACTCTTCCCTTATTAGTTCAATCAACGAGTACAATGCTCCAGTTGGCATGTACCTCACTAGACACCTGCAATAACTGGAAAAAGTATCACGCAAAGAGGATCCTAGGCTTTAAACACTTGTCCTATATGGACAGACTCAAAAAATTCCAACTAATGTCTGTCTCAAATCGCCTGTTTAGAGGCAATCTCTGCTTGACTTACAAAGCCATGTCTGATCCAGCTCTGTTAGAAATGCAACATCTAAAGAAATCCCAATCCCTGTGCACCACACACTCCAGTGACCTCAACCTCATTACTGCAATCATCAGAATGTGATGGAGGGACAGGTTCATAACCCAGAGACTGCCTATGCTATGGAATAGACTTCCCATACAAGTCAAACAGAACACCTCATTGGCCCTTTTCCAGAGAAATCTTGATGGGTGGATGGGAAATAGAAAATTCACCCCAGGGATGACTCCAGTGGCTCTACTCAACAGAGGCACTGGGAACTAAGGTCGGGTGGCACGATTCCAGGGTAATCCTATGGACTAGGATTGTAAAGGCTCCAGGGCCATTAGCCTAGTACACACCTATGAAACTATTAACCTGATTCAGTGGAATAGAGATAAATAAATAAATAAATGATTACTCTGAACTGCAAGATCACCTAAAATAGCATGACATTATATACAGTGTGTGCCATCCAGGCAGTTCACATGACTACAGTTTTGAAAGTTATCCAACCTATACCAAAAGTTCCTGGGGTGGGAATTTCCACATAAGTTACCTGATTGGTAGGTGCACACATACACACATACACACAAGACAAAATGGCTGATACATGCAGGTAGTATGCATTCTAGGTGCATACTACACAACATATTGTGTCAGGTAATATGTCCTTTGCTGAAACATCAAACATTGTAGAAAAAGTCCTTGAAATTCTTGATGGTAGGTTCCACTGGTGGGACACTACAAAATAACCTGGAGACAAGCAGAAAAACATTTGTAGCATGTGCTATGTTACAAAACATGTGCCTGTGTAAACAGGCAGTGTGGGCTAACAACCCACACAATGACAATCTGTAAAGGAAGAAGTGACAGCAACAGGGCATGGCGAAGATACAGGGAAAGACAGCAAAAGAGTGATGCCACAACCATTGGCTCAAACTGTGTGATACACTGTAGCACTGGCAAAGTGCAAGCATAGTCCACAACTATGGGCCATAAGAGGTAAAATTAAACATTATGATGCATACCACAACACTTAGGATTTGTAGGGCAGTGCATATTCTAGTTATACTCTGCTTCATACATCACTAAATCAACAAAAGATAGAAACTGGGCAAAGCACTGTCATTACTTGCATACATAATTGGGGACATAGTGACGGGTGAGTGCAATACTACAATTTTTGGGGGGTGTTTGCAACAGGTGAATGCAGTAGTTGCATACAATGTGAGATTTTTAGGTGTTGGATCACATCCTCATGTGATGGAGTTGGGATGCCACTACATGACCATTGATTGCATGCACTGTGCTGCCTACGCATGTCATGGCGAGATAAACTCTGGATGTTGTCCATACGTACAGCCCGAAGAATTTCTTCATAAATTACTAGGGTCCCAGGCCTTTTGTTAGGATGTGAAATCAGTGATACATTTTCAGTGATTTATGTCCTCTGCTGTGAGGCACCATTTACAAATCTATCTCATGTGTGGATTGGTCCATAGCTACATTCTCCATTGCCATCACAGGCAGACTTGATGGCAGACATAATTTGCCACTTGGATGTTACAATGGAACGCTACATTTGTCACTGATGAAACCATTAGCAGTAGTCTTTTATGTGGCAATAATCCATGTCACACTGTACATACTGCATATCCTCACACATGCCACAAAGTGCACTAATCACCTATATAGTGGTAAGCATAGTAGTTGTCTATACCTGGATTACTGACCTGCACAAATTCTGATTGATTCTGAGCTTTGTGCACATATCAGGAACAGTATGGGAATCATGATGGTATTGTACTCCCCTGGATTTATCACCTTAGATGGCTATGCCCACATCAGAAGCAGTCCAAATATCAGATAATGCATCTTTAGTGAGCACAAGAGGAGCCTATGAGGAGTTCTCACCTATAGATAATATGACAAACTCTGCTGAAGAGAGCACTGCCCTTCACAGGTGCCTCTGCACATGTGAATATGGGTGTTACACCCCCCTGGAGTGTAATAGACATTGGCATTGCCTCATCAGACAGAACTGCCTGCATGTTGCCATCATCAGCTACATTAGACTTGATGATGCCAGCCTTTTGTTGCCTAACTGTGCTAGACATTCCACCAGTGGGACCTGTGAATGCATGGAAAAATAGTTATCCTTTGTTGACCAAGTTAGTCTCACTAGACTAATAGCTTCTCTTCAGGGTGGACCTGAGATGGCATTTATACTACTAGGGGAAATTTGGCTAGAACATCAGGGAACTTCTCCTTGTTTGAGAATGGTATTTGGGGAAGTACTGGTCACACATGCATGTGCACATCCCATTTCTGGTGCACTGGCAGCTGGGAGGACAATCTGCAGCATGGAGAGAGACAGATGGTGAATGCCATCTCTCACAGAAATGTATGCAATGTTTCAGAGGTCTTTTTTTTCAAGAAAATCTGTTTGCGGAATTGAAGAAGTTGGCAAATCAGTGATGAAGATGATATAATCTGGAAAACAATGTAAGCAAAAAAAAAAAGAATTCTGTTGGAAGACAAGTGAAAGACAGGAAAAGGATGGTTATATCAATAAATTTAAAAGAAAAAATAAAAAAAATGGGTAACAGGTAATGTAACTTGAAAAGGGTAAACAATTTCCTTTAAATTATGGAAACAAAAGATTAATAATTTAAGAATTATTTTGGTAAATGCAAACAGTATTAAAGATATTGTAAGAAAGATAGGGATTTAAGAATATTGCAATAAATGTGATAGAGATATAATTGTATTAGAAGACATAATATTCTTAAATGAAGAATATTGCAAACAGAGAAAAATGGATGGAAATATAGTATGGAATTTGGGAACTGAACATTATTCAATTATAGAGAACAATTGTTGGATTACGAAGTAGTGAATATGAATATTATAATAAAGGGATTTTAACTGTGCTTTAAGAAGCAAAAAAGAAAAAGAAAGGAAAAGATATAAGAAAAATGCTAGAAGTAATGAAATGTGGTAAACTGGTTATATAGAATAGAAAATTCTCGATGTATAGAAGAGGTATTTTAAAACTAGAAACTGATTAGTTTTTAATATCGGAAGGAATAAGTATAGTAGAAGGGGAAGTAGTTCTAACAGGATTAACAGATCATTTAGCAATATGGATAGAGATAAATAAAAATAAAGAAAATATAAAAACTGGAATGGGAATAAAAAGAATAAATGAAAAAAGATCAAATGAAAAGGGAAAAGAAGAAATTATACAATTATGTAGAGATCATGTTACTATGAAGGCATTTTTGTTAATTGGTCATAATGGTGGATTACATTTAAAAGTAAATATAAAACATTGAAAATGGCAGAGAGAGACTAGAAGGATAGAAAAAGAAAGATATGTTGATATATATGAAAATGCTTTTGAAAACCTAGAAAAGAATGATAGAGTACTATGATAAAGAATAAAAAAAAATGAAATTTAAAACGATCAATAATTTGTTATATAAAATGGTGCTTATTATAAGGAAAATGGAAAAAGCGTCAGTATATTTGAATAAGAGTGTGAACGAAGATAATAATGTAATGGCACAAATGAAAAATAAAAAGGAGAGGTAGAAAGACAATAAACACAGATTACAGAAATTGTAGCTTATTATTTGAAAGAAATGTGAAGAAATATGCAAAGAAAAAAAGAAAGAACGTAAAAATATAGAAAGTGAAAATTTGTTCAGATCAAGTAGACAAGGAAATTCAGACAGAGGTTACTATGTATGAGTTAGATGAAGTGTTTAGACAGGCAAACATATATTCAGTAGCAGGCCCAGATGGAATATGATAGGAAATATACAAAACATTTGGAGTGGCAAAAAGAATACTTGTTACATGTTTCAGTGAATGGTTAAATCAAGGTTTTTGTTTTAAAGAACTGTGGAGTGGAAGAGTATAATTTATATGTTAAAAAGGTGAAAAAGAAGATATAACAAATGAGACCAGCAGCATTAAATAATACAAATCATACAAAGATAATTCAAAAAAGTTTAGAAAATGAGATAGAAAATATAACGGAATAAAGTTTATATGGTATGAAAGAAACAGGAAGTCAACAATTGCTAATGATAATAAGAAAAAATGTGGTTGATATTTTAAATAGAAGAGATTAAGTAAAAACTTATATATGATATTAACAAAGCTTAATGGCATAAGAAACTATGAGAATTAATGGAGACATATAATTTTGCTGGTAAATTTTTAAAAAGTTTGTATGACAGTGTATAGTAATAAAAAGATAAAAAATACTAATAAATGGTTGATTAAGTAAAAATAGGGGTGAGTAATAGGATAAGTCAGGGTTGTCCTATGAGTGGTATATTATAATAACTAAAAATAGTTTATGGATGAAAGAAGCCATCGTCTGTGCAGTAGATTGTTTAAAACAAATAGGTATGACATTAAATAAGGATACAAGTAAAGGTTTGGGCGATAGAATAAAGGAAGGAGGAATACAATTTACAATGAAAGAAATCTCAGTGCTGGGAATAATTTTTGATAATAAAACAGTAAGTGGAGCACAATGGGAAAACCTTTTTAAAGTAATTGAAAGAAATCTGTTGCTTATGGAGAACATATAGATTATCTTATAATGAAAAAAAGCTAATTGATAAATTCAGTATTAATGGGAAATATACCATATTTATCAAGTATGTTTAGTATTCTACAAATGTGTGAAAACAATTATTAGAAGTTATTTTTATGTTTATATGGGGATCTACATTAATTCCAGTAAAGTGAGTAGAATTATATTAGAATAAACCGGGGTTATTAAATCCAGTAGTATTTGCAGCTTCATTAAATTTGTATTTAGATGGATAAGTGAG
This sequence comes from Protopterus annectens, assembly GCF_019279795.1. Taxonomy (NCBI): domain Eukaryota; kingdom Metazoa; phylum Chordata; order Ceratodontiformes; family Protopteridae; genus Protopterus; species Protopterus annectens. The sequence continues at coordinate 1,481,932,171 of NC_056737.1, forward strand.
AAAAATGAGAACTTAGCAGTAAGACTGTTTAAATATAAGTATGAAAAAATCAGGGGATAATAAAAAGAAGTAAGAGAGAAAAAGAGACTGTATTAATGAAGAACTAGAAAATTATTAAAAATATAAAAATATGGAAGATAAAGAATGATGAGATTTAAGAAGATTAGAAAACATGATATAAGCATATAATGGTACAATAATATTGTGCTAACCCATGTGAATATTTATCAGAAGAAAATATTAAAGCTATTAAAGAAAGAAATAAGTGGTGTATTGACAAAGAAGAATATCAGGGTTTTCTATGCAGACTAGGAATAAGGAAATTACCAGTGAAAGCAAATATGCTTATAAAAAAGAAAAGTGAGATAATATGTTTGTACTGTGGGGAAGAAGAAACCACCAAACATATTTTTATGAAATGTAAAAGAGTGTAGGGATTATGGGAAAAACTATGTGATGAAAAAATGTATGAGAGTTAAAAATAGTAGTAACAAATATGGATATGATTAAATATATTATAAGAATAAAAACAAAATACAAAATAAAAATTGACAAAAAATTAAGTTATGCAATATGGGTGATTTGGAATGAGGGATTAAATGTGATTATGTTTAATGGAAAATGAATATTATTATTAATATTGAGAAAATGTCAGATGGTTTTAATGGAAAAAGAGTGGAGGTCTAGTTCAATGAAAAATGCATAAAGATGAAAAAAGAGAATGTATAAGAAGGAAATTATGTAAATAACTGAGTCATTTTCTAAATGTATAGATATGTATATATATCTCTATGTAAAAATGCAAATATATAAATGTCATGTAAATAAAGGACCCCTACTCATTTCAATAGATGCCATAGGTTATTCTACATCCACATAAGCTATCAACAAGTCAAGCAGCTAGGCCTCAATTTAAAGTGTCATCTAGAAAAATGGCACGCCAAGGGGTGTAGCACACCCATTATGCTATACTACAGTGTGAGCAATCAATTTACCTGGTATGTAAACAGAATCCAAAGCCTTTAGCACCAAAGGTAATTGTGCTACCTGTTGCAACACTGACACTGCTAATACACAAGGTTTAGCCCACAGACTTATGTTTCTACAATTCCACTAACTCTTGCACATTGTGACACATTACAAACATTGCTATATAATATTCTGCATCAAATACTGATTATAGGACAGAAGTGCAGTTTGTAAACAGTCTTATCCACTCCTATCCATGCACATGTATGTGTCATACCACAATTGCAATGTTCATACTAATCTCCTGTATTGTTTAGAGACACACAACATCCAGGCCAACACCTGGTATGAGATGGTTGATACTCATGTCAGGTGGGTAATACAAGGCAATTCTCACTTTGTCAGACTCCTCAATTCTGATGATCCTCCCTGTTTTGGTTCTGTCATTAGTGATGTCCCAAACATTTTGGGCTGCTGTGGACAGCTTATCTGCAACTTTCCACAGTAACCCTCTTTTGTTTCTGTGTTTTCCATGGTATTCACATCCCAAGCAATGATCTGCTAGGTCTGGTCCCTGGCTTGGTGGCCTGCACCTCATTTGTCCAGTAGGCAGATGCCATACATATATAAGGCATGAAGATCCATATCATTGTCCTAGCATGTGGTCTTCTTCATGTATTGTCTTCCCAAGTGGCTATATCCATACCTGCAAACCCGCAGACAAAGCATGTTATTTAATGATTGCATATGCAACTGAACAGATAGTCCCCAATTTTATCTACCCAGTTGTATCCTGCAATTTCCATTTTGCCTACTCTGATTATGATACTGTAATCTACAGGATACATTCCATGGCAATTCCCCACCCTATCTATGCCATGCACTATCTTATGGCAACTGCACTACCTCCAGAGTCATGCACGTAAATATAATTTTATGGAGGTGGAGGATATCTTTGTGATACCTGTGAGCATATGCATATCTCTGCAGCAATAAATTTCACATATGTATGTGCTGTGTTGTCACCACTGGGTGTGCCACATCTGAATGGAAGTGCCCATATGTGTCCCACCTTTGTATATGTCTCAGACATACAAAGTACACACTAGTCTTGCCTTCCACAGTGATAGCTCCACAGGCAATTTACGTATGCATTAGTAACCAATTTCTTCTGCATACTCTGTAATGTTCCATGTCCACAACATTTTCTCAGTAATTCCAGTAAATGCTACTCATATGTTTTAGACAGTCTTGCAGAAGATGGAGAAGCATTTTTTTATCATACTAACATGGGCTTGCAAACACTAATGTTGGGAAAAAATAGAAGACAAAAGATTAAAAGAGTGGCAGAACATAAGGTGGGAAGGGAGCATTACTGAAACAATGAACATGAGGCAGTTGTTGACAAATAGGTCTGATTTGCTAAAGTAAGTCCTTGAGGTCATCAAGAGTCAGGCCTGACTAAAAAAAAAAAAATATATATATATATATATATATATATATATATATATATATATAGATATATATATTTTCACACATGCATGGGAGGAGTGTGGGTGACATAGCGTGGTGAGATGTTAATGAGGCCAGATGTCAGTAATGTCTCTGAATTATTTGTTACTTACTCTGTGCACTATGCTAACTATAAAATTAATTATGAGCTTTATGCATCATGTTTAGTGTAAGGCTGTGACCAGAGGCATAGCCAGAGTGAGGTAAAGGGGGCAGCACCACAAGTGCAAGGTATTTGGGCAAAATAAGCAGAATTCATTCAGTAGGTAATACAGTACCAGCTTTACTGAATTATTTTTAATCAATGCTGAAATACTTCAGTGTTACATACATATTCTAAGCTGTAAAAAGCCATTTTCAGTTTGCCAGTTCTTTAAAGATTAAAGAGATATTTTTACTGTCCAGTATGACAGGACCTTTTTTCCATTGGTCTTCAACTTAAAGATTAGGATTTGCAAGTCACATTTTCATACATCTGCTGGGTCATGAAACATCTATGGTAGTGTTACATTGCATGACACATTCAGCAATGCCCTGCCATGCATATAGGTCTAGCATATTGTGCTTCAGTAGATATCCTGAGTTGGCATGGCTGCTTCCCCTAATTGGAGCCACAGATCTATTGCATGATGTGCAAGGGGGAACAGACTTTTCCTATTTTTTTCTGCACATGGAGTTTAAGGAGAAATAGTTAAAACAGTAAGATGGCTCTTTTAAAAATGCTGATGCCTGATATAATCTTGTACAGGTGCAGTCTGATGCCACTGACATTATCCATACAGACAAGCAGTACAGGCATCAGTATGATCATATGACATGGCATTATTCTCACTTGTTACAACAGTTGGAATCAGATAGTCAGTAGACATAACCAGAAGTATAGTTGCCTGTGCATTTATCTTCTTATATATTGTCCACCTAAATTAAACAGTGTGACCAGTGCTTTCTTTTTTTTACAGCTGTTTTAGAGCATTATTTAATATGACTGGCTGCTAAAGAAGGCAGGATCCTCTTCATAGGTAACATGGTGTGTGAATGCATGTGTGTGCATGGGAGAGAGAGAGAGTGAACATGTGTATGTGTGTGTGTGTGTGTGTGTGTGTGTGTGTGTGTGTGTGTGTGTGTGTGTGTGTGTGCGCGCGCGCATGCGCATGGGCACGCATGTGTGCGTATGCTGTATAACCATCCAGTATACAACTGCAAACCTGTTAATATGCCATATATGTGTCTTATCATTTTATTCCCATTGTGTCTCCAATATGCAGTCCCATTCCAGGCAGAGGAAGTGGCAAGCCTGCATTCACCTCATTATCTACCAGCCTTTGTCTGTCTCTGAGGAGTTGGGGGGGTGAAGGCTCATCTTTTGTAGGTGACACTATGATTACCTTTGCCTTCTGCTTCAACATCTCAGGAGGTGGAATGAAGACTCCTCTTCTGAAGGAGGAGAGGGGATGTCATCTTGGGTTACCCAGCTGCAGGTGCAGATGCTGGTGGCTGCTGATGTATGCTGACAGATGATGGCCCTGTTAGCAGCATGGAGTACATTCTGCAGTGAATTAAAGCATTCGTTTACAGGCAGGTACTAGACATTAGACATCTAGATGAGCAAATGACTCATGACATTTGCTAGGCAGTCGTGTGATGTCTGTGACTATTGCCCTTTGGGCTAGTCTGGCAGCCAACCATGCCAGCAGTCCACCTTACTTCCTTCATGGTATAACCTCTCTCTTCTGTGTTATTGTCTATACATTGTCCATTCTTAAGTCTTAAGGGGTATGGGGGCATAACGTCCCACTTAGTTTGGTTGTACATTGTTCCATTTTTGTTAAGAGGGTAACTAAGTAGCTTCAAAGTTCTAGAAAGGGTTAGTTATTGTTATTCTAAATGTGCTTTTCTATGGTTTAAGATTTAGTATGTTGAAATTCAGCATAGTAAGCTGTTGGTGACATGGGAGTCAGTCAAATGAGTTGTCAATCAAATGAAATTTAGGTCAATTAGTTGTTGGTCAAATGAGTGCCATCAAATGAGTTTTAGGTCAAGTGAAGTAGATCCATATATATATATATATATATATATATATATATATATATATAGAGAGAGAGAGAGAGAGATAAATATATATAGATATATAGGTAACTATAGATATACAGATAGCTGTACATATAGATAAACATAAATAGATAAAATACCCTCTGCTCCCCAGCACACACACACACAATCTGTTATGTATTGCTTACTCTTATATATTTCCCTGGCTTGCTATGATCGCCTTTCATGTTTTTCTGTTTGTCCCTTTCTCTTCTCAGTAATATGATGAATGGGTTGTTCACTTTCATGTTTACACCCACATTTCTGTTTGTGCTTTCCTTTTGGGGTCTATGCTGTGTTCTGTTGGCCCACCTGTTGCTGTTGCTCACTTGGTGGCTTGGCATGTAGGTCTGCTTCATGTTTTGAGTACAAACAGATGGGTTTATTACTGTTTCTTTCCCACTGTTCATGTTCACTACAGCAGTACTCCTCTTCCTTTCTGCTATAACTCTGTGTTCTCTACTACTGCACCCACTTACTTTAATATGTGGCTCTTCTGCCTATATGTTGGTGGTATCCCTTGTTTATTGCATTCTTAATTAGCCTTTGATCAGTTTGTGCAGCAAGCCACCTTAGATGTAGTGTTGTGCTGGTATGCTGTAAACCTGTATGTCTCCCAATTAGTATGGGAGATGCTTTGTTTGCTGCTTCTGGTATGTTATCACTGAAATTGTTTATTCCCTAGAAGGGCTGTAAGAACTCTTCAGTCAATGCAAAGGGTACTTTGGCATACCACATGCACTGGACCAAGGAGAAGTAAAGTTTCTCAGAGAAACACACACACACACACACACACACACACACACACACACACATACACATGCATACACTTGAAAACGAGCAAACAAATTAACAGTTCACACTAAGCAAAACTGGGGAAATGTCATAACACCAGGAAATTAAATGACATAAAACTAACTAGTATTTTGAGCAATCTCATTCTGTTTTTAAGTCAGTGAAAGCATTTGCTAGGCATTATCAAATAAGGTTGTTATTGTTTTCCTTCTTTGTTCTCTTTTTTTTTGTTTTTCAAATACATCTGAATAAATTCCATAGTATTTATATATAACATCTTAAATAACTATGTACACTATTTACATTAGCCTGACACTATAGCAGATCATAATGTATACATTTACTTTATAGGTATACATTTACTTTATAAGTATGTCCAATTCATTATCAGAGTGTCTGATCAATTATTGTATAGTATCAATCAACGATAAGACTTTTCCACAAGTGTTGTTGATAAATGACTTTGGATAAATTCTTAGTTCTTTAATTTTAATTTCCAATAATGCTGTGGTCTTCAGTAGGCTTTAGAAGTCTTCCAAAGTTGGTATTGTGTTTGTATTCCATCTTCTTTTTATACACTTCCTTGAAATTGCAAGTATAGTCCATACTAGATACGTTTGACCTACTCAAATGAGGACCTTTTGTTCACATTTAATAATACAATAGCTTTAGTTAAATAAAATGATTCATTAAATAAAGCTTGTAGAAAGTTATTAATACCATTCCAAAATGGCTTAATTTTAACACAATCAAAGAAAATGTGGCTCCAATCTTCATTGTGTACGTGCTCACATTTCCAACATATTCCTTTTATGGAAGAACTAATTTTACTGATTCTGTCTGGGGATGAGAATGCTTTGTGCAATCATTTCCAATTAAAAACTTTGCAGTATTGTGTAAAGGATGTATATTTTATCGATAATAAGATATTTGTTTTAATATCTTCAGTTAACTGTATTGAGTGTCCTTTTGTTATATATTTCCAATATGAGGTTTTGGGTGTTGTTTTATAGTTTATCAATATTTTGTAAACTTTTGAAATACTGTTTCCCATGTCAAAGTCATTATATATGATTTCATATATGTATTTCATAAATTTAGGTATTTCTTTAAATGAAGAATTGTTAATTATTCTACTTAAATCTTGTGAATATCACAGAATACTCTGTAAAGTTAGCCAGTCCTGTTGTGGAATTTTGTATGTTGTTTTTATTACTTGCATATCTAAAATGTTTAGTTCTTTAACACATTGGAGCCAACAAACAAATCCTTTCTGTTCCCAGGAATTAATAATTTCTCTATATATTTTATGTGGAAAGTTATTTGTGACTATAAATGGTGTTAAAAGAACCAACCATTTTTTTAAATCTATATTTGCATTAAAATTTTCCTAAATGAGTCAATGTAATAATCATACGAGTTTTAGTGGGTTTAGTTATATTATATTGCATACTAATACATAATATGTGCCATGGCAAATTGTTTTTATCTATTTGATTTTTTTTTTTGTAAATCAAATTCATTTATTGATATTACAGTTAGTAATTCTTTCCAATTTGCAGAGTAATTTGGACTTATTCAGTCTGAGATTGTTTTAGATATTGATGCTTTTATATATGTTTCTATATCAGGAAAGTTTAATACTCCCTTTTTCTATGGTCTGGTATGATGTATTAAAGCTATATCAATTTATTTTGGGAAACTATAAAAATGCTATAAGACATGCATTTATTTCTTTAAGTATATTCCTTTCTGGTAACAGTTGTATTGCCAAGGCTATATATAAGATCTTGGGCAGTAAAACCATGTTTATTAACTGTAGTCTATCTTCAAATGTTAATATTATTTATTCCATTTTTCCACAGAGATTTTAATTGTATTGATGATATTATTGCAGTTTTTTGACACTGTTATTCTCCTTGCATAAATCAGTTCCTAGATATTTTAAGGTAGATTCTTGTTTCCCTATGATGTGATCCCCCTTAGTCTGCAGTTCTTTTTTTTAATTTAAAAATAAAAATTTTGATTTAGATTTATTGAAATAGAGTCCTGAAGTCATGTGAAATTTGTCAATTAATATATCTAATTCTTCTGTCTCTTTTTTATTAGATAATGTTAGTAATAAGCCATCAACAAATAGCATTACTTTAGAAATGTATTGTTCATAAACATCTATTCTTTTGATTTTTATATTGTTATGAATTGAATCTGCCAATATTACAATAGCCAGAGCAACTAGAATCAGTGACATGGGACATCCATTTTTAGTGTCTTTTGTTATATGTATAGATTCAGAGGTAAAAGGACCTGACTTGACATACACTAAATTATTTGTATATATATATTCTTTAGGAGATGAACAAAGGATGCATGAAATTCAAATAGCATTAGGATTTTGAATAAATAGTCCCAATTTAGGGAATCAAAGGCTTTCTCTATATCTAAGCCAATTATGAGTGTTTCTTTATTTTCTTTATTAACATAATCTATAAGAGAATTTATCCTTTTAATATTGTCATATGTGTGTGTGTGTATGGTATATAAATCTAGTTTGATCATTATTTATTGTTCTGGATAGTGGTGTTTTCATTATGTTAGTTAATATTGTCATACATATCTTATAGTCATTATTTAATAATGATATAGGTCTGTATGAGATACAGAGGTTTGGGGATTTGTTTTCCTTTAGGATTGGTGTGATTAAGGAATATCTCCAAGAGGGTGGTATTAAAGCTTGTGACTGAAGTTCTAATAGAGTTTTATGGAAAAGGGATAGTATCTTTGAAGGAAAATGTTTATATATTTCCATAATTATGCCATCTATACCTAGAGCTTTATTATTTTTACCCTCTGTTATTGCATCTGTAATTACTTTGTAGGATATGGGTGTTTGCAGATCTAGTTTTAATTTTTCTGGTATTTTTTTTATATTAGAACATTTTTCATCTAGAGTTAATTGCTCAATATGTATATTTTCTTTTTGGAAATGTTCCATTATAGTGAGTACTATAGGCATCAGGAATGTCACCTATAACCAAGACATTTTCCCTTTTCTTTTCACGAAAGATACTTTTAATGTTATTGTTTTTGATTGTGTTTTGATTCTTGTGGATAAATTATGTAGATATTTTGGAGAAGTAGCCAAGGTATTCATTTTTAGTTTTTCTAAAGCTAAACTAGTCTTATGTGTTAGAATTTTGTTGTATTTATTGTCTAATACTTCTACTTTCTTTTTCATCTCCAAATGATTTTGATTTTTTTCAGCTTTTACTGACAATAGTTTGGATTGTAGCTCAAACAATTCAGAATCCCATTCTCGGATTTTGTTTATACTAAGTTAGGGTTTTACTATATATATATATATATATATATATATATATATATATATATATATATATATGCTTTTAATGAGTCTCATATCATTATTTTATTTATCTCTGTGGTGTAATTAATATCTAAGAAGAACTGCAATTCATATAATAACCAGGGTTTGAACTCTTTAATTTTAGTTATATATGCTGGAATTCTGGAATGAAACATTAGTGGTTTATGCCCATTTTGAAGTTTTAGTATCAATGAATAGTTGTCTAAAAAGGGGCAGGGAGTGATTGAGAAATTAATGATTTTAAAGTATAACTCATGGGCAGCGAATATTTTATCTGGTCTAGTTTGGGTACCAAATCTATGATCTTGATGAGAAAATAATAATGATCTATTTTCTTTAAATTTGAAAGTATCTACAAGATGAAATGATTATACCCACTTGTTTAACATTTTTGATACAGCAGATGTACGCAGCAGCCTTTTATTTGTAGTTTCAGAAATATCAAATATACAGTTTAAATCTCCTCCTAATATTAAGTCGTTTTTAACAGATCCTATTCCAATGCCTGGGAACCAGTATAGATTGACTAGGGTGTATATTCTGTTATTATATTTAACTATTACTAATGCCATAAGGCCGTCTTTATCTTTATACTTATAAATGATTTCTGGGTTAAACACATTTGTTTTCCATAAAATTGTTACCCCTTTTGTCTTTGTCTTATAAGTGTATTGCGCAAATATCATATATTCCTTAGGATTCCATTTATAGTTGTCATTTGTTTTGAAATGAGTTTCTTGAAGGAAGACAGTTTGTGCTTTGTTCAGTTTTAAATATTTCAGTATTTTTAATTTTTGATAAGATTGTTTAAGCCATTGGTATTTAAAGATAATAAAGTTAAATCCATTTTAGGTAGACTATGTATTTTTTTTATTGTGACTATTAAACATTTTCCTCTGATAACTGTACAGTATATGTTTGAACTTTTAAAGGAAATTATCAGTTTTATACTTTGAGTGTTTACCAATAAAGTAATGTTTTGGTCAGGCATTCTAAAATATTTTTGTAAAATAACAAATTTAAATTGAAAATCCGCACTAGCTATGGAATGAAAATTATTCCTAATCTGATGGATAAACCTAAATCCATCAGATTATCACTCATACCTTGACAACCAAGAACATCTGAGTTCCATAAATTGAATTATCATATGTTGAATATTTGTAATAGGAATAAGCAATATTTATATTATTATGAACATATATAGTACTATTGTAGATTAGATAGAATTCTAATACAATATAAATGTCTATTTATTGTATAAACAATTAATATTTACATAAAAATAGATGACAAGCAATTCAATCATAGTAAAGTAGGATGTATCATATATAAAACCTCAGTAAAAGCTTATAGCACACAGTTATTTAACATTTTCACCCTTATTGATGAAGTCTTTCAAAACTTATTACTTAATATAAATAGATGGTAATAATATTGATACCTAATGTTTATAATGCAATGTATTTTACTGGATATACCAGAAGTTATATTTCATTGTTTGCAGCATTTAAGTAATCACTTTGTTTATTGCTAACTTACTTAAAGAATTATGTTTGATTTAGGTGAACATTGATTAAATTAGTGGATTTTAGTTGTCAGTGCATCCCTCTTCTCCCCATTTCCTACAAATAAGGATTTTCATATCTCTCATTTGTTATTATAAAATGAGTGAAAATATAGGTTAAAAACAACAAATTTGCTTATTGTGATTAATAATTACAAGTTCCCTTTCCATATTCATAAATTGCCATTTTATGGCATATACTGAAAGTTTTTAGATTTAAACAGCACCATTCTATTTTGTATAATCAGCAAAGGTTAAACTGAGTGATTATTGTCAATTTAATACTATTTGTTCAGAATGTGATTGTTACATTCTGTGACATTCCTAGTTCAGGCTTCTATTGTTTCCCTTTGAACAACTTTGACAGTCTGATGTCATGTATACAACATAAGTTACCTTGGTAAGAGCTTAAGTATTATGTATGGTCAGGAGGGGTTATAAAACCACAATTCAAGTTAAAGCAATTATATGACTTGCACATTTACTTATTTGAGAAAAATCATCATGCTTCCCCTTGATGCTCAATATAGTGCATGTCATTTATGGCATGTTAAAACAGGAGTGTTATTATACACAAGCCCATGTTATTAAACTTAGTGTCTATTGTCAATTTAATACTATTTGTTCAGAATATAATTGTTACATTCTGTGACATTTCATGTTCAACCTTCTATTGTTTCTCTTGAACAACTTTGTCAGTTTAATGTAATGTATAAAACATTAGTTACCTTGGTAACCAGTTAAGTATCACATATGGTCAAGATGGGTTACAAAAACTATAATTCAAGTTAAAGCAATTGCATGACTTGTTATGCATATTTACTTATATAAGAAAATCATCATGCTTCCCCTTGATGTCCAATGTAGTATATGTCATTTATGACAGGTTTAGACAGTAGTGTTATTATAGACAAGCACCTGTTATTAAATCCTGTCTTTAATATCTACATTCAGCAGACTGCTTCATCTTATATGACAATTACATATTGTATGTCTAGATTTACTAAAAATCATACATTACATAACTATTGTGTGTTTTTTTTTGTTTTGTTTTTTTTTTTGGCTGCTGCTTAGTTATTTGAGATACCACAAGCTGTAATGCTTATTCTTATTATTAGCTCCTTCCAAGCATGTTCATACAGTCCATAGACTTTAAATTATAAGACCCTTCTAGTTTCTTATTTGTTATAAGCATATTTTCATCCTTACATACACACACACATCAGTACTTCAAGTACGGGCAACAAGGCCCATCCAGTTTTGTCAGAATACCATTTGCTAGTTCATGTGGTGTGATTCTAGACTGTTCTTAAAATATCCAAACCAATATTTGTCCTGTTCCATTTTACCTGCCTGTTCCACACAGTGGCCACTCTGCTAGTGAGCCACACAACTCAACTTCCATTCCTACAGATATTTCCACACAGGAAATCTCATGACTCTCTAGCATATCCCGGCAAACCCAAACACCACTAGAATCAGCTATCTCCATATACCCAACATGTCCGAGCAAGGTCACCTCCCAGTCTTTCACTATAACTCAGACTTCCACCCTTATGTAAGTCCTTAATGAGTTTGGACCAAAATACATTTTAAATATAAAATTGTGCTTATTGTTATTATTTTTTTTATCAGGAATCAACTTAATGAGCTAAAAGATGGGTTGGGAGACCATCAATATTTGTACATGTGGTTTAAAACAGCCCTTTCATTATATATATATATATATATATATATATATATATATATATATATATATATATATATATATATATATATATATATATATATTTTTTTTTTTTAAACCAAACACTTCATTGCTGAGAATCATCTCGGAGGCTCCTTAGAGCCGTTAAGTATTATCGTCACTCTGTCTCTGTTAGCATAGCAACCTGGGAGCATCTGTTTCTGTTGATGTGTCTGTATACTGCATACCAGAGTCTCGCGATGCACCTGAAGCAAAGCTTCACTTCACTGCAACTTCAAGGCTAAATTCCTTCCCTTTCAGTGAGGCAACAGCCAGGAAAAGAACAGATAGCAAACAGACAAACTGATAAAAATAAAACCTCCCAACAAGCCGCCACAACAAGGGATAACACATTCTTCCAGCCTTCCCACCTCTCACTCAGCAGATGTATAAACAAACTATTCTCTGACAAAATATCCCAAATCACAGTTGTATCCACCCACTTCCCCTGGATCTGGCCTAAAACACCAAATGTCTCTTCCTAATACACAAGCATCAGTAAACCTTGATCACAAGCTGCAACTCACAGCTTACCAGAGATGAAAATGGCAACATACAACAGCTGCCAGACACAGCTGCCAGACACAGCTGCATCCAAGCACACCATGTCAGGTTTAATCATACAGCACTCAAAGCTATGATACCTGCCATAATTGATATTAACTATGTTTAGATGGAATGATAATGACATTTCTACTAGCTGCCAGACATACCTACATCCACGCACACCATATCAGGATTGATCAAACAGCACTTGTAGCTGTAATACCTGCCATAATTATATTAACTATATTTAGACAGAATAATGATGACAGTTGTACTACGAGCTTGCTACTATTATTTAACCAGGATATACATGACATTTTTAAATCATACTTTAACTGTAGAAGGCATTAGTCTCCATGACAGCATTTTCTTTCAAAACACTCTGCTGTTACTGCTATTATATATGGTGTTCAGTTGTTACATTTGAGTCTGAACTCTGATAAATGGCACCTTGTTAAATTAATTAATTACTTAAATTATCATAAGTAAAATCAACAAAAAATGAACAAGATAAGTATTCATTGAGTTCAAGTAGGGGAATAGAAATGTCTGTGTCTGTATTATATGTTGCTTTGTTTGGCTTATATATAATGTAAATAGTAACCCACATTGACCTACCTTTGTTTGTGAAGAATTATTGGACTCTTTGAACATTCTGAATAAATCATTACTGTTTCTCAGTTGTTTAAGAAACCCCCCTTTTTTTCAAATAAAAGCAGATGGCAAGTGATGTACCATATCAGTTGATACTTTGAGAGATGTAGTTGCAATAGTTATTTTTTTGAGACAGCTATCTTGGAATCAGTTTTTTGTTTCTTCTTTCTAGCATCAGTCCAAGGATTTGTTTATTTTATTCTTTTAAGAGTAGGGGCCATCCATTCCATTTCTTCTGGGATAGACACTGGGCCAGATTCACGATGGCTTGCATGGAGTCTAAGAGTAGAGTAAGACTCCATGCAGCCATTATGTCCGATGAGCGATCCAGGAACAGCCTGCAGGGGGGTGCAAGAGAGCTCCTAAAATGGCTCTTACGTGGACAGGGCTGGGTTATGCAAATTATCTCAATTGCAGGCGAAATGCATGCAAATGAGGTAGATTTGCGATTCAGGAAACTCAAACCTGTCAGAGTAAGAGCAGTGTTATCTGCAGAAATGTACTCAGTTGACAACTGAGTACCGTTCTGCAAATAGCAAAATGGAGCCATGACAGCTCCAAATAAAGGTTGCATCCAGTGCAGGAAGCATGCCAATGGCCAAATATATGGCCAATGGCAATGTTTCCTGATGCAATATGAAAAAAATAATAATTTTTTTTTTCTCCGATTTCTGATGTTTAAGCGTAGTGCAGTGCCGTGCAAACGGGCTGCGCTCTAAAAACCAGAAAAATAAAAATTAAAACCTACAAATGTAGCTGCCAGACATAGCTACATCCACGCACACCATATTAGAATTGATCAAACAGCGCTTTGATACCTGCCATAATTGATATTAACTATGTTTAGACAGAATAATAATGACATTTGTACTAGCTGCCAGACACAGCTGCATCCATGCACACCATATCAGGATTGATCAATCAGCACTTGTAGCTGTAATACCTGCCATAATTATATTAACTATATTTAGACAGAATAATGATGACAGTTGTACTACGAGCTTGCTACTATTATTTAACCAGGATATACATGACATTTTTAAATCATACTTTAACTGTAGAAGGCATTAGTCTCCATGACAGCATTTTTTTTCCAAAACACTCTTCTGTTACTGCTATTATATATGATGTTCAGTTGTTACATTTGAGTCTGAACTCTGATAAATGGTACCTTGTTGAATTAATTAATTACTTAAATTATCATAAGTAAAATCAACAAAAAATGAACAAGATAAGTATTCATTGAGTTCAAGTAGGGGAATAGAAATGTCTGTGTCTGTATTATATGTTGCTTTGTTTGACTTATATATAATGTAAATAGCAACCCACCTTGACCTACCTTTGTTTGTGAAGAATTATTGGACTCTTTGAACATTCTGAATAAATCATTACTGTTTCTCAGTTGTTTATGAAACCCCCCTTTTTTCAAATAAAAGCAGATGAAAAGTGATGTACCATATCAGTTGATACTTTGAGAGATGTAGTTGCAAGAGTTATTTTTTTGAGACAGCTATCTTGGAATCAGTTTTTTGTTTCTTCTTTCTAGCATCAGTCCAAGGATTTGTTTATTTTATTCTTTTAAGAGTAGGGGCCATCCATTCAATTTCTTCTGGAATAGACACTGGGCCAGATTCACGATGGCTTGCATGGAGTCTAAGATTAGAGTAAGACTCCATGCAAACATCATGTCCAACGAGCGATCCAGGAACAGCCTGCAGGGGGGTGCAAGAGAGCTCCTAAAACGGCTCTTACATGGACAGGGCTGGGTTATGCAAATTACCTCAATTGCAGGCGAAATGCATGCAAATGAGGTAGATTTGCGATTCAGGAAACTCAAACCTGTCAGAGTAACAGCAGTGTTATCTGCAGAAATGTACTCAGTTGACAACTGAGTACCATTCTGCAAATAGCAAAACAGAGCCGTGACAGCTCCAAATAAAGGTTGCATCCAGTGCAGGAAGCATGGCAATGGCCAAATATATGGCTAATGGCAATGTTTCCTGATGCAATATGAAAAAAATGATATATTTTTTTTTTCTCCGATTTCTGATGTTTAAGCGTAGTGCAGTGCCGCGCAAACGGGCTGCGCTCTAAAAACCAGAAAAATAAAAATTAAAACCTACAAATGTGGATTTTATTTAAATTGTTCATTTACAATACAAGGGAATGGCAGGCTGAAGACAACATGGCCACCGAGTAGAGGTTGCTAAGGGGGGAAGCACAGTCTAAGAGATGTAACCAAGCATTAGTAGGCAATCCTATGCAAATGAGGGTTAGGATAGTGAATCGCAGGTTTACATAGCAAATGAGCACAGTCAGTGGAGTGTAGGAGTAGGATAAGGGGAGTAACAGAGTAGAAGATAGGTGACATCACGAGTGGGGTATGCATGAAAGAAGGGAAGCGCATTGGAGCAGAGTGGCATGTGTCAGCTGTCATTTACACATCATTGAAAGAGGTGTGTCAACAGGTAGGCTAGCTAAAGGCAAGAAATGGAAGGTGTATGCCATGAATAACACCAAAGTGTCTTGCTGAGCGGGTGTGCGCATGCATGTGTGCGCCTGTAAACCCGAGTAAGACAGTGTGTGCGCATATAAGCGTGAGTGCGCGCGTTTAAGCTGAAGTAAGCATGCAGTTTAAAGTGTAAGTGCGATTGCGCTGGTGTGCGCACGTTTTAACCCAAATAAGCAAGTTGTAGTCCATGTAAGCATGTGTGCGCGCATGTGAGCTGATGTGAGCGTGTTTGCGCTTGTGTGCACGGTGCTGCCCCCCCCCGAGGAAACTGAAAGGAAATAGGAAGTACAACAAATAGTAGGAAACTACCAGGGAGTACTAGCAAAGCTAGCAGGTGAAAACAATCAGAATCAGGCAATTACACAGGCAGTACATTAGCCCCGCCCAGCCTAGCACTTAAAACTCTGCAAACAACAGTCCATAATGTTTCTCACAAGAGACACTGCAGTAAGCTAATAGAAGTGAAAACTGAAAAAATTTTACTGAGACAAAGAAATGTTAGGGGCTGCCATTGCTGTTATAAGGTGACATATGCAACATGCTGAGGGTGGTGACAATGGAAATGCTGCTGGACAACCCACAGTGAGGAGACGGAGAAGAGTGTACAGGCCCAGGGTAACCTACCAGGGGCTACATGAGCTGGAGATAATGGAGCGCTATAGAGTTGACAGAGACCTCCTGCAGCAAACTGTTGAGCTGTGCAGGCCACGCCTCACACACAGAAACAACAGAGGGGAACCCATCCCAGTGGAAATCAAGGTATGTGTTGGCCTAAGAATATTAGCAACATGTACCTTCCAGAGACCAACAGGTGATATGATGGGGATATCACAGGCATCAGCATCCAGGGTACTGCACCAGTTCCTGGATGCTATGTCAGTGATCATGTATATTTCCCCAATTCCCATGAGGTATTGGCCAGCAATATGCGTCTCTTCCAGAAAATAGCGGAATACCCTGAGGTAGTGGCCTCAATAGACTGCAAGCACATATGCATCAAAGCACCAGCCGGCGAGCAGGGTAGGGTCTACTTCAACCGCAAGGGCTTCCCCTCCATCAACTGCCAGGTCATGTGTGATGCCCAGGGCATAATACTGAATATGTGTGCTCACTGCCCTGGAAGCTACCATGATTCCCATATCTGGCATATGACGCAGCTGTACCAGACATTTACCAATGGGTACATCCCACATGGTCACCTAGTGGGGGATGCTGGCTATGCACTGGAGCCATGGCTGATGACACCCATCAGAAACGCACACACACCTGAACAGAAACGCCATAATGAGGCACACGCACAAACACGAAATGTAATTGAGCGTGTGTTTGGGCTGCTCAAGTCACAGTTCCGGTGCCTGGACACATCTGGTGGAGCCTTGCAGTACTCACCAACTACATGTACCCAAATTGTCATGGTATGTGCTATGCTACATAATATGATCCTGCGAAAACAGCTGCAGCAGGATTAGCAAAGGCCTGGGCTAAACAGCCCCCCACCATTGCCAAGGTCATCACAGGCAGACCGTGACTCGGAGGAGGAACAACCTGAGCCTGCCCCAGTAGGCAGAAGGAAGCATGCCCAGTATGCTTTGGCCTTGGCAAAAAGGCAACGCATAACACATACACTGGCTCACTAGGAACACTGGAAATTATACCTCTCTCTCTGACTCACACATATAGTAAAAGGGATGCCTAAGTTGACACTACCTGCTTTCAAACATGTACAGGGAGTGTAGTATGTGCATCTGACATAGGCAGCCCTGCAGAACCACCTGAGGAATGATTGCCATGTGTTAAGCAATTTAAAGCAATGCTAAACAGCATTTACCACCATGTAGTATATGCAAACAGAATCGCACACACCAACTTGTGCAACTGTGGTCAATGTTAAGTAATATTGGGCAACGTCCAGCAAAGTTGGTGAATATTCAGCAATGTTGGACAAGCCTGGTCTAAGTAGGGCATAGCTGAACAAAAGCCAACATGCTCAAATTTGCATAACTGGCCCTTAAGCAGTCTGGTCTGCCCAGTATGAAAATATAAAGAAGTGATGGGCCTCGAACCCAGGATACTGTGCACTATAGTTAAAGTACTGAATCACTAAACCATGACAGTATTGCGGTGGTCAGCAAGTATGAAGGAATGTTGATAAGTCTATGCAAAGTATCTCATGGAAATCCTGCAGGCACAGCATAATCCCTGTTGAGTTATGACACAAAGGTGAGTCCTGCAGTAAGAACAGAACTTGACTTCCAACACACACACACACAGTATAAATGTTAATATTGGTCATGTTCACACACATCCACAAATGTAGTGGACCTCAGATCGCGGCATACTGAAAGGTCACACTGGGCATGCTCACAAACTTGAATAAATGAGACAAATGACAGGCAACAAAACATGTAAAGCCTGAACTGGGCATGGTCACACACTTAGGCCATGTCTGAGTACAGCAGTGGGCCACTCATATCTGGCAGTTGCATGTGTTAATGTAGGAACCTCTCACTATCCAGCAATCTGCCCTGTGCACACAGTTACATGACAACAGACACATGTATAATATAGTGGAACTCTGTCATAATCAAATATGTTCTGCAGATACCTAAGTTGTTCATAGAAACTTGGAAAGCGAAGACGATAAAGACCTGCAAACAGTATCAGCAATAAATATTGTGCATCCCGAACATAAGCATAGGTTCAGATGTCGATACTAGGCTATCTGCCCTAGGGCATGTACAAGCCTAGCCAGAGTGTGTTTGGCTTTTGCAACCCTGTCAGATTACTACACTGTGCCAGTGAATAGTAGGTCACACAAGATAGCCCATGTACATCTAGGCTAGTGTGCCTCTGTCTAGCAGGGACACAGAAGATATCCCAGGGGTAAACATACGATCACCGATACAGCCGTCAAGATATCCCCTGTAGGTGGTCAGTGGGTGGCTCTGCCAATGTGAAACCGTGATCACAATCTGGAGTGAGTGGAGGCCCTGGGATAAGAATCTGTCTCTCCAGCATGTCCTGTTAACATCTGTGCTGCGGTATATGTCCCTAGAGTGTGTAGCTCCAAGGGAGTTGGATATTCTGAGGTGGAGCATGTCCAGTAATTCTGGGTTGGGTATTTCTGTAAACAACAGGCACACATCATATCCGAGTAGGTGGTAAGCGACTGAGTATAGCTGGAGTTACTGCATCCGAACTGTGCAGGTCATCCGTGTGAGTCCCTACATCTGCTTGGTGAGGAACTTCTGTGGCCAGTACAGTTGCTGCAGGTGTTGGGTAAGGTACACCCCAAATGTGGCATTGTAACCAAGCATGGTTGTAATGAGTATAGGGGCACAATGACCTCACTTGATCAAGATGTGAAACCATATGGGATAAGGTGGCTTATATAGAAGGTCTGTCCAACCACTTTGGCAACGTGAATGTCAAAGGCGACAGTACAAACAAGTCATGTCCCCAATCACCTAACAACTCCTACCGTATGTAATGGAGTACTACCTATGTGGTAATGTGTGGGCATGTTGCTATTCCCAAAGGGGATGACTATGCAACTAATGGCATTTAGCTGTAGGCCATGGCTCAGGCACCAGTCATCCATCTCTGTGAGACCTTGTTTGAGTATGCATGTGGCAGCTGGATAGCTGATTATGGCACCCAGTTTGCAATGAAGTGTGAACAAGGTCAGCCATATTCCCCCTGTGGTAGTCTGTACATCAGACTAATATATACTGAACAATAGAGGCCTTAGGACCAAGCCGTGTGGGATGCCATATGTAACTGGTGTATAGTCAGACATGGCACCTGCAATTCTGACCATGTGGAAGCTATCCCTGATCCAGGTAGCAATCCATGATGTGAGATATGTGTCCATATCGACGCTGGTGAGCCTATGCATAATGGCCAAATGGGTTATTGTGTGGAAGGGGTTTGCAAGGTTCAGGTAGGCTGTGTGGACAACTGTCCCTATGTCAATGGACCTGTTAACCATCTAAAGAATACAAACATGTTCAAGAGGCAAGATCTGCCCACGACAACGCTGAAATGTGTAGGACACAGTGTCTCTAGGTTCCCGATGTCTATGTGTAAGAGACCCATGACAATATGCTCCATAGCTTTGCAGAACAGGCTAGTTAGGCTTATAGGGAAATATTGTCTGTGGTACACAGTGTGCACAGTGATGTAATGTGAGGGTTATGTCTGTCATGAAGCTCGTGTAAGATGCATGCCGGGACACCATCTGGTCCCATTGATGCTGTGATGTATGCTTTGGGGAGGGCAGCACTCACCTGTTACTGTGTGATGTCAGGGAGGTTACACTCTGTGGGGATGAATAGTTGCTCCCTAGGGGGGATGGGGGGAGACATCTGCACTGAACCTGTTTGCCAGGATGTTGGCAATGCCAGTGGGTTCAGGGTAAGTTTAGTCAGTATGCAGTAACTCACAGCATATCAGTGACTGTCCACCCAGGTTCCCGACATAACTGAAGAAGGCCTTGTGATAGTCCTATGTGTCTGGTGCAATTGTCCATGAGAAGCAGCCCTTAGATAAGTTCATGAGTGATCGTAGCTGTCTGCTAGTACAGATCACAGATGCTTTCCCCGTCTGGGATTGTGCTCTATCATGTACTAGCTTCCTCCCGACGTTGTACAGCTTATTAATGGCTGGGGTCTACCAGACAGGTCCCCTGCCATTGGAGGAGTGAGTCCTGTTGTTATTTTGGATAGCACAATCCATGCAGTCCACTAGGTGTCCATAGATTGTGTATGTAAAGGATTCAGCAGTCGGAGCCGTATTTCCCACTGTCTCAGGGTCTCTGAAGAATACCACCTTGCTTTGGTGAAGTGAGACGTTGGCTCATGAGAAGTTCACCAAAATTACCCAGG
Source organism: Protopterus annectens (assembly GCF_019279795.1). Taxonomy (NCBI): domain Eukaryota; kingdom Metazoa; phylum Chordata; order Ceratodontiformes; family Protopteridae; genus Protopterus; species Protopterus annectens. The sequence continues at coordinate 1,481,952,832 of NC_056737.1, forward strand.
ATGGGTGTGTGGAGGGTATATGTATGTCCAGTGAGATATATGTATGTTCTGACCTTACCAAAGAGGGGTATATCGCTGGTGTGGAACATAGAGTCCCCATGCTGGTGATGATCAGATCCAATATGTATTCCCCCTTGTGGCTGTGGTAACTGGTTGTGCCATAGCATATGAATTTAAAAATTGTAGCGACTGTAGGGCGAGGGTGTTGGGGCTTGAGTAGTATCCCCAGTCAATATTTGTGTATTTGAAGTCACCCAATATAATGGTGTTTGTGGAGACCTTCATATTCTCCACTGTTCCCTGGAATGCCGAGTGTGGTTCCTGAGTATGGGAGTGTGGTCTGTAGCAGGCAACAAACTGAAAGGCAGTTTTGCACAATGGTAGTTGTATATGTATGGTCTGTGATGCTTTGTGCAGTGCTACTAATCCGATGGTGTGTGTATCTGTGATGTATATGGATACTCCCCCTAGTTGTGTTTTCCGTCCCAAGTCCTGTGGTCAGAAAGCATGGTATGAAACATAACCTGGTAGTGCTGGTGTGCATATGTGAGCCTGAACTAGGCATCTGTTAGTGCACAGATATCGCTATCCTCCATACTCAGGAGAGTCCTGAGTGGCTGCAATATGAGGGTAACACATCTGGTGTTGAGCAGCATTACCCTTAGTGTCATTTAACTTGTAATGTCTATGGAGGTGGGTTTGTCTTTTGAGCCCTGCTCAACAAATGCACTATGGTGGTAGCAAGAGCCTTAGCCAGCATTCGAAGGTCCAAGAGTGACAGGTGCAAGCTGTCCATAGTGAAGCTACGTGGCATGTCGAGCATGTCACCACAGGCTGACAGACACTGTATCCCCTATGAATGACACCGATTTGTTAGCCAACTGTTAAACGTGATATGTTTGTCTGTATACTGTGACATCATAATTGGTGGGTGTAAGATGCTAGACAAGGTCAGGGTCATACTGGTGTGGGCTACATGATCAGAGTGTTCCTCCATATACCATGTCATGTGGTCCACGGAGTAACATCTAAGGTTTTACGCACCAGCATGGACAATGATGGTGCCAGTCCTGTACTTGCTTTGGAGTGACCTGACTGCATGTGTTATGTGGCAGATCCTGGCACCCGACAGACAGCCCAAAGTGACTATTCCCATGTTTGGGCTGGTGAGTGGTACGTCAGTGTGTCTGACAATAAGTGTCACCTATTACAAGTGTATTAGGTGTGTTGTTTAGCCTGAAGGGCAGTGACTGTGTGGCACACTGACATTGTGAACTATGTGATATGTGGGTATTGTAGTGGGGTAGCAGTTGTGTGCGTGCCTGCTGTGGAGGTCTCTGCTGCTTAGGCAGAGTTAATTCACAGCATCCGAGTATGTCTATGTGTGATAATGTGGTTTGAGTGCTGTCGCCACAGGATATGTGAGACTGATATGTGGTGTGTGTGGTTACCTTCACCACCTGATAGACTGTGCCAGTCATGGGTCAAGAGAGTTCAGCACCCTGTATGTCTCTATAGGTGCATCTCACACATATATCTGAGTTTTTCAGGAGGAGGAGAGGGTTGTCTGTGTACATGAGACAGATGTGACATTGTGTCAACATCACAATATTCACCAGCTGGACTGGACAGTACACACGAAACTGACCCCTGGACATGCCGGGATATTATGATGACATACATTATAGCCATATCACATAGGGTGTTAAGTGTATAAAAGAGTATAACAGGGATTAGTGCTCAGGTTCATTGGTGTTCTGTAAAGAGTAGCTGAGAAGGAGTCCAGACTGAATCATGACACCTCCGACAGCTATGTCATATATAGCAATGTACACCCATATATGTCCTGAGTCAGGACCAACTGTACCTGACTGACAATGCCGACATCCTGACAGACAGGCCCATATATACAGACCCACCTCCCACTGATGATAGTCCATATCATCATACCAGGAGATATTACGTGTAGAATGGATGAACAGCTACCCCCAATGCCAAAAGCATGGCAGCAATTGGAATACATTGATTCCCAATATGTGTCATGCATAAACTACAGAACAAACAGATCCTGCACCTGAACTGTCAGCTGAGCCTTCCCCCCTACACAGGATGTGGAACCATTGAGTATGTTACAGCAACATATGGCACTCCACACAAGTGTTGGTGCACAACACACCATGGGAAGTTCAGTCCAGTACGCCTATGAAGTCTGATCTGCAAGGCTATGGAGTCCATCATGGTTGAAGTCATAAACAGAGCTATTGGAAGCTGACATACACACAACCCTACTAACTGTGGTATGTTCATGTGCGGATCATGGTTCCCAAACATGCTAGACTGTTTGCAAGGCAGCCACCCAGGACATACATCACTGAACACAGCTACACATGTCTCACATAGACTTTGAATAGCCCTTTATCAACATCCCAGACACATGTAGTACCCACAAAACCAACAAGATGTGCATAAATATGTGTTGACATATGAAGGAATGTCAATGTGTCCACAGATAGATCACACAAGGTAAGGATTATGAGTTTCTGTTCAAGCTGTTGACACCTGATGACCCACATGGACCATTCCTGGAATGGCATAAAACAAAGTGTACACACATTACCATGTCCAGTCTGATTATGTTACCATCCTATAAATACAGCAGGAGAAGGGAAACCAGCCAGTAAAGCAAATAGCATGCCATGTTAATGCGTCTCTCTCTAGTATCATAACATGGTTAGGTAGGGATTTGAATCCTGCAAACACTGAGTGTGTGTGTGGGGGGTGTGTGTATGTGTGCAAATGTCTTTGAAAGGAGTGCCCTTTTTGGAGACTGGGAAAACACACTAAAAGAGGTACATTCCTCTTTGGAAAGACTGATGATTTCACCATCCTACAAATACAGATGGAGAAGGGAAACCACCCAGTCAAGCAAATAGCGTGCCGTGTTAATACATCTCTCTCTAGTATCATAGCATAGCTAGATAAGGGTATGAATATTGCAAACGCTGACTGTGTGTGTATGGGTGTAAATGTCTTTGAAAGGAGTGCCCTTTTTGGAGACTGGGAAAACGCACTAAAAGAGGTACATTCCTCTTTGGAAAGACAGATGATTTCACCATCCTACAAATACAGACGGAGAAGGGAACCACCCAGTAAAGCAAATAGCGTGCTGTGTTAATGCATCTCTCTCTAGTATCATAACATAGTTAGGTAGAGTTTGAATCCTACAAACGCTGACTGTGTGTTGGTCAATGCAGTGTGGGGTTTGTTTTTACTATGGTATGACATATTATGATTACAACAGTAAGTGCATTGCACACATCAGGTATCTGCGTGGCAAATATATATGTGTACATGTCCCCTCAATCAGTACATAGGTGTGAAGCCTGCATACTACATGACTAGTGTTGGGAGGGTGGCCTAATGGTTAAGGTGTTTGCCTTACAAACAGAAGGTGCAGGGTTTGAGTCTCACAAGGGATAATTGGCTAGGCTTAAAATGACTCACAAGGGCAGTTAGCTTAGTACTAACCTATGAACTATGAATACATTTGTTTCCATTGACAGGTTGTGCTGCTGCTTCTCAGATTGTAGGTCACATATGTATGTATGTGACAAGGCCGTCCACTGTCGTGATCTGTGGCCAAGGTCATCTGTACCACACACCCATGACAGTTACTTAAGAGTAGTGTGAGTGAGGGTATATGCCTGGGGTATATGTCAGACGTTCATACACAACAACGACTGCCAATAACGGACAGTCTTTATAGGTATACAACTGCCTTGTGGATATGCATTCAGGCCTCTAATGTCTTATGTGATACACCTTGGGACTCCACAATACCTATGGATATGTGGATACCAAGGGACACATGATATAACATGAGGCTATATGTACACATTGGTACCCAACATACATGTTGAGGGCTACCACATATGTGGTACTGATGGGATAGTATGTATAGTACATGTGGATGACTATGCCATAGTCGGCTTACTGCTATACAGCAAGTATCAGACAACAGGTATCTGTCTGTATGATACCCTTCTGTAGGATATGCATCCCATCCAGGGAATGCATTGTAGGCCAATGCATGCATTTCCAGATTTGGATGGACACATCTCTAGTGTGTTTGCATGTACCTAAGGGGGCTATATGCCAAACAGATGTGGTCACAGGAATGGGTGGCGGTCATTACCACTGGTTAGTGTTATAGTGTAGCATCGGAAGGATCCAACTGTTACTGAGTTCCCTACGACTGTGTGTCATTTGTCAGGACATCATCCAACGATTGCTTATAGTCATGCTGTTGAGGTTGTGTATACTGCCAGACTGCAAATCATTGTCAGATATTAACGGTATCACCCACAGCATAGTGTCAACCCATGTCATACACACATGTCTACCCATGTTAGTACATAACTGTAGTAGAATGCATACTGGCCATTGAAAGATACTATGAGATGTTAACAATGTGTACAACAGGGTATGCCACATGTCCCATGTGTCCACTATGCATGTACATGCAGACAGTGTGCACCCACAATGTTCACAGATGTACACTTGCTAATCTGTACTGCACACATCACACACATACTGTCCACTCACTAACACATGCTGGCAACACATTACACTTCAGCCAAGTGGCACATGGGTGGGCAATATATACTCAGACCTAACAGTGGTGTAAACAATGCTACATTGACAATCAGACCTTTGATGCATAATGTCTGCTCAGATATACTTACAAGGATGTCATTACACTTTCCTGTTGACAACTTGCTAATATTGCTACACTGCTATAGTGTCACCCTGTGCATCAGCACCATGTTAGCCTGTTCCTCTGTCAATGTTACAGATGACAGGAGGTGACACAGGTATCATCATATGCACAGGGGGGTTTGTTGTTTGTCAGAGCCTGACATTGACCCATCCAATCAACATGTTTGTGTGTGTGTGTGTGTGTGTGTGTGTGTGTGTGTGTGTGTGTGTGTGTGTGTGTGTGTGAGGGACAACAGTACAGCATGGGCCAATGTTGATGTAATGTGTGTGTGTGTGTGTATGTGTGAGCCCTAGTTGTTTGGTTAATGTGTGTGTGTCTGCATGCACACAGCTCCACCATGTGGCTGCCATAAACGGTAGTTTGTGGAACAGCCACAGACTGTACCTGCTAGGCTGTACAGATCACTGTGTCTGTCCATGGACACAGTATCTGTGCCTGGCAAGGGTGCTACGGACAGTATCGGGTACCAACCCTGACTGGGTACTGCCATCAGAGGCAGAAGTATGATGACTGGACCCATGTCCCTGCTGGGACTGGCCAGAGCCACGTGCACATGGTCTACTGGGATGGTCAATGGACAGGCCAGCCCCAGCTGGTACTGCCACTACAGGAGCGGCTGTGAACTGTGGGCCATCCACGACCACTGCCAGTTGTTGCTGTTTCTGGCATGCGTCCGTGCCGACGTCGCAACCATCCCGCACGGTCCGGGCTCATGGAAGACATATTGTGGAGGGCATCTAATGTCTCCCCCCAACGTCTATCAATGACCTCGGTGTAAGTCCGGATGGCACCGGCAAGGTCACAGATGCTGTCATTGATAGCGGTGTAATGTGCCTTCTGTGCCCTAAGTCCCTGCCTGGTATACCATTCCATATGTGCCTGAGCCTGCATTACAGCCTGGAACATACTGGACGTCATAAGACCTGTGAGGGCATGCCTGCCAGGGGCAATATGACCAGCAGTGCTCCCCCGAGAACCCCTGGACCTCCGCCTATGTGGTACCATTCCAGAAATATGGCTATGGCTGCTGTGAGGGGATGCAATTGCCAAGGGTACCACACTCTCCTGGTCAATGCCAACTGTATGCTGTCCCTCACCTATGGCCATTGGTGGTGAGGGATGTATTGACAGTATGAGTGTGCGCATAGATGGGGTTGAATGCTGTGTACTGTCGATTGGCGGACCAACAACAGACCCTATCAAACCTTCCTGTGCCAAAATACATGTCTCATCATCAACACTATTCGTGGCAGTGGCTTCAGGTTCCCTGCTGCTTTCGGCCACCCCTAATTCAGCACCTGTGAGATGAAGACAGGAAACACACTTTACAGTCTACATATGAACACATGCACGCATGAACACATGCACACATGCACACATGCACACATGAACACATGAACACATGAACACATGCACAAATGCACACATGAACACATGAACACATGCACACATGAACACATGAACACATGCACACATGCACACATGAACCCATGCACACATGAACACATGAACACATGCACACATGAACACATGCACACATGCACACATGCACACATGAACACATGAACACTAATACACTCCTCACTACAGCACATACACACACACCAGCAATCCAACACACACTCTATAGTGGGTGAAGGTGGGTGTCAGTATCACAAGGTAAACAGTCACCACACACATGTCAGCATGCAGAATATGTGTTGCACAAGACCATGCAGTGCAAGTGTAGACTCCTCTATTTAATGGCAGTATACATGGCTTTGATGCAACTGTGTAGTTGTTCAGTGTTTGGCTACACCCTGGAACACAATGTGTACATGGACACAACATTGCTGTGCAGGTATTATCAGCTCTGCAATGCCCTGTGCACCATCACTCACAAGTATACATGCCATGGCTGCATGTGTTATCTGTGTGACACATAGATATCCATGTCTGTGTACAGTGTCTGTGTCTATAGCAGATAATAGTGGGCACGGGTGTAGCACATGCATGCTATGTACACACACGGGATGAGTTGTGCATGTTGACGTGAAGGAATCCCAATGCTCGACATGGCCAGTGTACAGTGGTTATGGTGAGTGTGGGACATATTGCAGATATGTCGGTCCCAGACATGGCATGGCATGCTACACAACTGCAACATTAAACACCGCATATACCCAATGTGTGTCAAGTGACCTATACACCCACTAGCATTCCAGGACATATATGTGCCACTTTGTTTGGATGGCGACTGCTGTGCATATTGTGTATACTGGCATATGTAAACACACACACAACATGCTATGCATATTGTGTATAGGTGCATATGTTTGCACACACACAACATTGTGGTGCAAAGCAATGACTGCTATGAGTAGTACTATGGTCACTGTAATTGGATGGGGTGTAGTACCCTGTGCCATCATCAACATGCATCTTGTGGTCACTCACAGCTACTAATGTGTGCAAGACCACCGCCTAGCATGCTGTACCTGAACTGCAGTGCCGTGGCTACGTTCACAATTACACAGCCACCTTGTACATGGGTGTGTGAGGTGCCCAATAGGGAGCATTGCCTAACATGACTGTGTTATGTGTTGCAGAGTGCTGCACAGCCCCATGATAGGTGTCTACCCCTGAGGTACATCATGTTTGTGTGCATGACATGTGGGATACTGAAGTGTGACCTTACAGCGGGTGTGTGGTAATGCCAAATGTAGCATGTTTCGTGTACTGCGTATGATAAACGTGTTCTGTTGTGTACAGCTGTAGCAACTATGCATATCCAATGTGCAGTACAGTGTTGCCACAATTGTGTCTGCTGCACTGTGCATTGCATGTGATTGAGGCAGCTACTGACTATACTGAGATGATTGATGTCTCACAGCAAACATGCACAGCATGCATTATGCGTAGGTGTGTTACGTGTACATGGCCTACACCTCACCTATGACATGCACATTTCATTACCAATATTAAAGTGTTAACACACTCACCAGCATGTATCGTCTGCCCTGCTGTCACACCAGAGGGACCTACAAGAATATGACACAGTTTGTCAGTAGCCACAACTGTGGCATTGCTTCTGTGAGTGTGCTAAACTACAGTAGAACAACAGTCAACAGTCACAGGTGTACAGATACTATTCCAAATATCAGTATTGCACATGATAGGCAGCACAACTGCTAAACACACAGTACACATCTCACATATGCATATTCTAACAATACAGGTAATGGTAGTCTACAGCTAGTGCATATTACTTGCATGCTCCATGTCATTCTGCTGGGTGGCTCTGGCCTCCATGATGACACGTGTGATCCTGTTGCTGCTGTAGGCCAGGAGCCACCACGCTTAGGAGCAGCTCCTCCACTCTGTAGTGGGGGGATGTATGGCCGCCCTACCACCTGTGGCAAGCTGTTGCCTATGGATATCAGACGCACGCCGCCGGACATGTCTAATTAAATCACTGCAGTGATGGCGTACCTGCTCATATGTCCGGTTATGCATGCCTATGTCATTTACCCGGTGAACAAGATCTTGCCACAGTGCAGTACGCGTATGCTGGTGCTGGCTGGCCCTGGAAAAAAGCAGGTTATAGTGCTGCACCAGGCTGTTCTGTATTTCCTGCTCCTCTGCAGCTGAGTAAGATGGATTGCGTTTATGAGCCATAACCCTGGAAGACAATTAAACGATATGTGTGAGCAAGTCATGTGGCACACTTAACATTATGAAGTACAGATATCACTTAACTGCCATGTATAGCATCTATCTGTCTATCAGAGGATACACACGTTCAATACCACATATCAGTGCTCAGCCCACAACTGGCTGACAGTGCCTGCCACACTCCATATAACAAACCAGTATACACCAGTAGTCAGCACACTGTTTGGGATACAATGCACAACCTCGCCTCGGGGGTATATATCAAGCTAATGCATGAAGAAATATGTCATCCAATGCAATGAATGTAATGTACATTTACAGTATTACCAGTAAACCACCCTAGTCTTTGATGCCATACCCCTACCTAACATATGTGCACAGTTGTTAATATAGCTGGCATACTGCTGTAACAGAGTATACATGTTGCTAGGTACACACACATACCCTGTAACACACATGTGATTGCGGGCATGGTACATGCATCATTAAACACACATCAGACATACATACAACACACAAATGTATGCCGACACAGATGAGCATTAACTGTGTACCTTATAATACTGTGTACCCCTACTTACAGATTCCTATGCCTGAGGTATGTAATCTGTGCAGACTACAGGAAACACACAAGACAGTGTTACCAGGGAATGTGAACATACACCATACTGTGCTGTTTAGGCCTATAGCTTCAGGTAGTACAACAGTTCATATGCGAGCTGGATTCACCAGCAGTACCACTTACTGAGCATACATGTATTGCTTCAGCCTACAATGGGACACCACAGTCGTACATAAGGAACTATGTCACAACATATGCCATCCTACTATGTTTGCGTCCCAATAACTGACACATCTTTCTCTGGCCTCACACCTAGGACATAAACTACCATGACAGACACAACCTCACACTAAGCCATCACAGCTTTACAAACCTTGCACACAGTCACTGTCACACTCATTCCACCTCACATAGCAGGTATTGCACTGAGTACATGTGTGTGTGCATTGTCTCATAGGTAGGTAATACGCTATTGGCCCTAGGGCCTAGAGCAGCCTAGCCATATGCTACCCTGCCCTTTGACACACATGTAATGTGATTTCACTTGCTCCTGTCAATCAGATACACAGAGGTGACTCCCAGGGCATATTACCTATCTCCAAAACAATCATCAGGGGTATGTATGACATCTGCTAATGAGGAGCCTTGTTTGTTAATGCTGGTTGGTTTAGTCCAGAGTATGATGGCATATTTGTGGATAGGAACCTGTACCTCCAGCATGTGCTGTTTAGTGAGGTGACAAGGATTATGGCCCTAGGTCATGTAACCTGGAGGAATTGTGAGGTGTTGTCATGGTGGTTGGCTGACTGCTATGGGTGTGACATACCTCTGTATGTCCGGCAGTGGTAACCTCTGGGTGGGTGGTATGCAACGCACTCTAGCTGTGGTTTTGTGAGTCAGTCTACATAGGGCATGTGTTTGAGGGCAGTATTACTTTTTGTTAGGTATGTCTGTGGCCTTTCCACTTGCTGTAGTTGTCATGTGAGGTACATACCACATGGTGCATTGTGATGAGTAGAGGGGAACACCGACCTATATTTCCCTAGATGACACACCTTTTGTGATGACACATACCACGTAGACAGATTACAAGACTACTGTGGCACTGTGATTATCAAAGGGGAGCCTACTATCCACCTGTGTCCCATGTTCCCTTCTGACACCTTCAGTGTTAGGCAGGCTACCACCTATGTGGTAGTTACTGTGTAAGGTGTTTTGGAATGGGGTATGGCACTGCAGTATCAACACTGGTGTTCAGTCCATGCCTTGGACAACAGGCACCTGTTGCAGTACATATGACCCCATGTCTCCCCCCCTCTCTCTCTCTCTCTATATATATATATATATATATATATATACATATATACATATATACATATCTATACATATCTATACATATCTATCCATATATATACATATCTATACATATCCATACATATCCATACATATCCATATATATCGATATATATCTATATTTATCCATTTATATCTATATTTATCCATATATATATATCTATATATATATATATATAGATATATATATATATATATATATATATATATATATATATATACATACATATGCATATATACACATACATCTAAACATCGATTGCTGTACATATAGCTGCACATATAGGCACATATACTGCCCACCTTTCATGGTGGGGATGTCAATTATGCAACAATTGTGAGACATACGGTTATGTAATACTATTGCACAATGTTGTGCAGAATGCATTCTGCTGTCCTCAGGCCATATAGCTGTAGCAGGCCTCACTGCCTGTAGCTCAGTCCCACAGCGTTTAATCACCACATAACATATACCGGCACTGCTTGCTGTCTGCAATGCCATACACTACCACCTATATACATATGTGCACATAGAGCCTTCAACAACATACATATGTCCAGCCTTCACTAACAGTTGCAGTATGTCCCTTGCCCTATGCAAATGTGCATGTACATATAGATACAGACTGCTGCCACATATGGATGATTCACAGTATGCAGAGTACCCTTCAGACACATCATTCGGATGTCAGCAAATTTTTTTTTTTTGGTTTTTGTTTCCTCTGTGTGTTGGTGTGTTGGTCTTTCTTTTCAGTGTCTGTCTCCTACTGCCTGTTTGTATCCGTCTGCCTGTCTGTCTGTCTCTGTCTGTCTCTCTCGCTTGCTCTCTCTCTCTCTCGCAGTTGGTGCAATGATATTATTGCATGTGTGGACAGCAGATACAGGCTGCTTTTCTAGGTATCTGCACATGTGCATGTGATGGCCTCTGCACCAATTGGTGTCCACCATTTAGTAATTGCATGCAGCCTGCTGTGTGGTAATTGCAGTTCTCACTGTGATTTCAGGACACTGCTATAAAATGATAGGTTAGGTAGGCTTAGCCCTTTCAGTTTTGCAAGGTGGGGACCATGCTTGTTTGCTGTGGACACTCTTGTCTCAGTCAGAAGGTTTGTATATGTCTCATATCTGAAGCTGGGTTGTAGCCAGTGAAATGCATGTTGTACTGAAACCTGACTGTTGCTTCTTCCAGTACACTCTTCTCAGTGTGTAGGTTTACTCACACCTCCTAATGCTAACACTGGATACATGGGAGTATGTACTTTATTTTTGAATTAGAGAATTAACTGGCATACAACAGTAGTTATTGCAATGTATTCCTATGGCTTTCCTATTTTCCCTTTACATTCACTCATTGTAATGCTTGTTATATTTCTTTCAGCACCAAGTTATTGTATATATGCTGTGGCTTAGAGGTACGTCATGCAGACTGATGAGTCCAAGGTGTGGGGTTTGAGACTGACAAGGGTATTTTATTTTGCTGCTGAGCAGTACAAGGGCCCTGTCATACAGAGTGACTAAGGCACTTTTAAGCAGTTGTAAGCGGGTTTGCGCGGGTTTGTGTGACGCTTAGCGATGCTAAGCTAAACTTAGCTTAGCTTATTTTATTTTAGCAATACTAAGCTAAGCTTGGCTTAGCTTATCATATCTTAGCAATGCTAAGCTAAGCGCACACATGCACACATTGGTGCAAACCCTCTTACTACTGTTTACAAGTGCTCACCCCCGCTAAACCCTGCGCTCATTTCTTTGACAGAAAAGTAAATGGGGAGATAGGAATGTGGTGATAAAGGGTGCACAAAGAGGGGAAGACAGTAGGGAAACCAGCTCAGGATGTACAGGATGGGTGTGGAGAAGGTCCATAGCTGCCCATTTCTTTACCAGCAACAGCTGTGCATATGCAATATATTAGGAAGGATATTTGAAACCTTCCACCCATGAGAGAGGGGTGAGGACAACTAAGTATGTTGTACTACCAATTATGAATATCAGTCACATGCACTGTTTGTGAACTGCTATACTGTCATTAGTACGTTACACACTTCTGAACAGTTTGTGGTTTGTTTGTGTTGACATTAGCACAGTCTGCTCAGGACAACTGGACATATTTCACTACTGTGTATGCCTACCTACACCCTTGGTTGTTCCTGACTACACGGGTATATAGTACCTTTGGGTAGGGGTGCAGAACTGCAGAGTGCATTATTTATTATCGTGTGATGTTTATCTTGCTGAACATGCAGAGTTGCTGTGTACCTGTAAGTCTATAAAGGCTAGTAATCTGTCTGAGTAGCTCCCACCTCTGGACATATCCAGATGGTAGACAAAGGTTAGCCTAGTATTCATTGACTGTGCACCACACCAGTCTTTTCAGCACCTGAACAATGGCATTGTCACAGGTGGTTGCTAGCAGCGCATGGCTACATCCTTTGATATTTCTGTGTTGTACTCCTACATAAGGGCATGCTTGTGGAATTCATTCTACAGCTATTCACAGAGTGTGTCCCAGCAGACAGGCTGATATGCCTGTGTGTTTCTGACTCTTCCAGGCCTCAGATACTCTCAGGTATATATTTGAACAGCCTCAGGGAAAGGTACATATCAGTGGGATACACCTGTGATATATTTCATATATTTTGCAGTTGCGACTTTGGGGGATTCTGAGCATATGTATTACTACACCTTTACTGACGTGCAAGCAGTGTCTACTCTCACTTATTGACATTTATCATTAAGTGGAATTCCCCACCTTTCTGCCTACTGTTACTACATTTCACAGGGAGTCTGAGGGGCACAGCTAACATTTGTTTGCAAATCAGGGACATCCCTGTAAACCAGTCACAGTTGGGAGGTCTGGCCTCTGACCTTTTCAAATATGCCAGTGTTTATCCTGCTCTGATACTGTGTGGGGTTTGTAAAGTGCTACTGTAACATTATTCCCTACTAGCATGGCTGGTTCACTTTTCACAGTCATGTCATGCAATTCCACAACACTTGCTGGTTAAGGGCCACAGTACATGATTTGTGTTATGCCATTCCTATTCTCCCTTTACATACACTCATTGTAATGCATGATATATTTCTTTCAGCATCAATGTAGTGATACTTCATGCAGACTGGTGAGCCCAAAGTCTGGGGTTCAAGACTGACAGGTGCATTTTATTTTGCTGCTGAGCAATACAAGGGCCCTGTCATACAGAGTGACTAAGGCACTTTTAAGCAGTTGTAAGTGGGTTTGCGCAGGTTTGCACGATGCTTAACGATGCTTAGCTAAGTGCACACAAGCTCACACTCGTGCACCCCTGCTAACTACTGCTTAAAAGTGCTTACTCCCGCTAACCCCCACGCTAATTTCTTTGAAAGAAAAGAAAATGGGGAGATAGGAAAGTGGTGAAAATGGGGGCACAAAGAGGGAAAGACAGTAGGGAAACCAGCTGGAATGTGCAGGAAGGGTGTAGGGAAGGCCCATAGCTGCCCATTTCTTTACCAGCAACAGCTGTTCATATGTTCATAATTTGGTGGGAAATTTGCAACCTTCCACCCCTAAGAGAGGGGTGAGGACAACAGAGTATGTTGTACTGCCAATTATAATTATCAGTTTACATGTCCGGCAGATGTGTGTGAAATGGACAGCTATGTATGGGGCATAATTTTTTTGTGGGAACAGACTGCCCTTTTTTTTAATTTTTTTTCCTCAGGTGAGAGTGGAATGTGAGGTAGGGGATGTAGGCATATTTGGGGAGGTAGGTTGGGGAGGTAAACAGACAAGACAAACAAGACGCATACAAGGGCAGAATTTGACACATGGGGTGGGTGAACACAAATGACGGGGAAGGTTGTTTGGAAATCGCAAGCCCATGAGCCAACAGATGGTAACAGTGGAACTGAGATCCCCACCCATGGCAGTCACCACTGCACCTTCACAGCCCTGAGGGTGGCTGTGCTGGGGGCTGAGTAGGACGGGCAGGCTCACCCGAGAGATGCGCCACTCTCACCTCAAGCTGGCATAGGGGATCAGCGACTGAATGCTGGATCTCCCTATGCACCACAGCCTGGACCCTTCGAAGGGTGACAGGTGGCCCTTCTCCATCCACGCTTGCATGGGGGGATGAGCCCCATCCCTGCAGCACTTCCACCCGAAGGTGGCACAGGACCAATGAAGGAGGGAAGCCCGGGCTGGGCACTGGAGCTGCTGGTGCCAGGTGCACTCGCCAACTGAGGAGGGACAGGTGGGTCTGCTGGGACCAGCCTTCCCATACGTTCTGTGATTAGGAGTGTTTAATTACAACATAAACAACAGCATTCTAGATTAGTTGCAACAGCATGCAGTAAGATTCCCATTAACCCAACACACCAAGGTTCCAACAGTTGAACAGCAAGCATAACACATGCATATATTGAACGACAGTAGATATTCCAACAACATGCAGGGATGTTTGGTATCAACAGGCCACCATGAACGTGGTGTTTGAACAGGGCACAGGCATCAACATGAATGCAAATATTTATTAAATAGGACATATGCCCCAACAAATATTTAAGATTACACATACCCATTGAGGTGTGGAATTGCATGGTTTTTGCATAAACAGTAGGGTGTAGAAAAAACCTCAGTTAACATCTTATAATCACTTTTACTCTACACTACATTACTAGTGACTGCAAGTGTATATTCTCTACATGTATTATTACACTTGCCACCATGCATTAGGTTGTGTAATGGGTTTGGCTAGTTCAATATATACTTGACCTATATCTGACATACTAACTGTCCAAGATGCAGATGTTACTGCTACATATTTCATGGTTGCATTTATATTTCTTTATCTACATATCTGGATGTTTTCACATGACATTTTCACTTCAATTTGTACAGAACCCTGCATTTATTGAAGCACACTCACATTTCTGGGGAACATATTAACATGCTACTCGTGTGCCAGATTTACTTATGCATGCCAGCCAGTAAATGTTGAGGACTTTATATATGCTTCACAGCTACTAGCACTTCCATCACCCACTGTAGATGAGACTGCAGAATTCTGGGTTGCCAGCACTTTCTAACACAGTACTATTTGTATAATGCAAGGGTACAACAACATTTCAAACTAAGTGACACACATTCAGGGTTTTAAACCTTTATTATTGACATTACACACTTTTCCACAGGCTCACTCTTTTATTTGTTATAACAGTGCATATCACAGACATATTCAAGACATATTATACCTTTATTAATGGGTTAGAGCACACTTTTGCAGGCTCAGTCACATATATTATATGACAGTACCTGCAGAGATTTTATTCCATACATATGTTACCTTTCCTAATAGGTTACTAAGCTCTTTTTCTGGCACTATGACTATTTCGTATGGCAGTACATGCAGAGGACTTATTCAGGCCATTTTATGGCTGTATTATTGTACTACAACACTTTATTTCATGCTCTCTCCCCTATTTATATAACAAAACATGCAGAATTTTCACTAACCTGCCTGGTGGCACAGCCTTTGCAGCTTATCAGCATAGGCTTGCTGATTCGCAGCACGGTCACCTGCAGCTGTGAAGTAAATGAAGGGATATTGAGACATACCTATCCGTTATACAGAATCAATTATCAATTCTTACATACTGCATTCTATGGCTACTTACTCAGTCGTGGGGCATCCTACATCCCACGAGCCTCCTATATCCATTGGTTCAGGTGGTCCTCCTTCCATCTCTTCAGGTCTGCATGGTGGTGACGGACCTGCTCACCGGTGCGAGGCACTGGTGAGGTCATGAGCTAACTGGTTCCAAGCCTCAGCCTTGTACTCCGTCCCTTGGAACTGGCCCTGCAGGAGTCTGGACCCATGATGGTGGACAAGGAGTCAAACCATGTATTTTGACTGCTCGATGCCTCAACGCTGCGATCGGAAGCGTGAACTCTCTCCTGCACCTGCCATTCTGACTGAAAATGTGAGCTACAATCAGTTTTGGTGAGTATTCCCGCCTATGTGGCTTAAATATGCCGCATTTCTTGCACATTTTTGTGATTGGCCGTTTTTGAGAATTCTAGGCTGACTGCAGACATGCTTAGTAATGGTTAATCTACCATTTCTAAGTATATGTATGCTAATAGTAGCTGCTTCTTCTAAGCTGTCATGGCTTAGTGGTTATGTACTTTGATTATGATGCACAGGGTCCTGTGTTCAAACCTTGTCATTCTTTTATTTTAATACTGTCTAGACAGGCTAGGTGGTATGGCTGTGTTTAAGCAACTTAGCTCTACGTAGCTCCCTGATGCCTTACGGTGCCCTGGTTGGTGCGGCACGCACATCCGCGCAAACACATTGCGCTGGGTAAAGCGCATTTAAACTTTGGCCAACTCTATTGCGCTGGGTAAAGCGCTATTAAGCTATGGGCACCTGTATTGCGCTAGGTAAAGCGCTTTAAACTTTGGGCACCTCTGTTTAGCTGGGTAAAGCGCTGCTTAACGGCAGGCTATTATATATCTGGATCCTTTAAAAATATATATATTTTGTTCACTGATACATTGGCCATTTCACTGCTTTTACTAATATTTTAATCATATCTGTCTGGTATTATTTCATATACTGATTTACAACATAAATACAAAGGGGAGTGGTGGGACTCAAACCGCGAATGCCTTCTCTTTATGCATACGCTCTACCATTACACTATTGCAATTTGGTGTGAGTTGCATAAACATTCTTTCTTACGCTCTTCCATGCCGGAATTGCTAACTACAGCTAAGCAATGGGCACAGCCCCGCACACACGCACAAATATGGGCAGCTATATCATGGATTTAAAAAAATATATATATTATTTACTTTATATAAGTGTGATGTGTGATGGGGGTTTACAGTGTCAGGGATTGTGGTGTTGGGTGCAAGTACATTTGAGCGAACTCGTTCTTGTGTGTTGACATTATGCTTTTTAAAACCTTGCAGGGGCGTGGACATTTAGACTGTTCAGCAATCGGACACGCCCCCTGCTTTCCTTCTCAGTCAGTGTAAGAGTTATGGTTGAGTCAGTGTGCCCTCATGAATATTCATGGCATGCTGTCGTCATACCATTCAACTGCAGCCTCTGAGTAAGACATATTAAGTCTTACATGGAGGTTTCGTGAATCCGGGGGACTATGTTGTTGTTTTTGATTAATATAGTAGCTTCTTCTAAGTCATTAAAGGTTCTCATCTCATTGGCAAAAAGTATTTTTATCTTGGCTGGAAAGGCCAGCTGTGCTTTAATGTTGTTATGTTTCAACAGTTTTATTATTGGCCAGCCTTTTTTCCTTTGTTCTAGTATTCTTGAAGAATAATCATTGCCAAACCTTATCAGGCTTTGATTGTATTTTAAGTGTGATTTTCTCCAAGCAGAATTTAATATTACTTCCTTGTCCAGAGATTAAAGAAATTTTATAACTATGGATCTAGGTAGAGTACTTGTTGAGTTAGAAGCAAATGTTCTCAGTGCTCTATGCACCCTTTCAATTCCAAATGAAAGTCCCTCTTTCAAGAATAAAAATTCAGGAATCCAGGTTGTTAAGAATGAAATAATGTCTTCAGTGTTCTCAGGCAGACCAAAGATCCTTATATTGTTTCTCCTTTCCCTGTTTTCTAAGTCATCTATTTTGTTAAGCAGCCATGTATTCTGTTTAAGCAGAAAATGTTTTTGGAATTCTTCCTCTTTGAGTCTCCCTTCAATGTCATTTAGAGAAGTCTCTATATTTGTTATTTTTGTATGGTGTTGCTGTAATAGTTCCTGAAGAGTATATCTGTTGTTGATAATTTAATTTGAGGTTTTCTAAGTCATTTTTAAAGCCATCCATCTTCAAAGATAGTTCCTGTAAGGTAGATGTCATCAATTGCAGTTCTTTTTTCAAAGCAGCATCTGGATGAGAATTCCTTGAGTTGTTCATACTCAGTGACTCAATATATCTCCAAGTTACTTGACAGGAAAATGTTTGTATGCCTCCACCAAAACTGATACTTATGTAATTTATTAATTTATTTATATATTTATGATGTTTTAAACTTGAAAATAATAAAAGGTTCCTATATTATTATACTAGTTTATGGAGCTCTCAAAGTTCACTGCTCTCAGTTGGCCATCTAGGCTCTGCCCTCTTCTTTTCCTTCTTTACTGAAAGGCATTAGTCATAAAATGAAGACGATATGGGTATCACCTTCACAGGAAAGTGTGTACATACTGGCTAGATGCAGAAAAGTTACATAGGTGTGCTTATGCACATGTGTGTGCATTAACAGGTGTGTGCATCTACATATTTGCATGTGTGTGAAGATGTGCATGCATGTGCGTGTAGGTTTGTGTGCATAAGTTTGGGTGCGTTTCTGGGTGCTTGTGTATGTGCTTGCATTTTGCATGTACAGTGCGTGCGTGTGTGTGTGTGTGTGTGTGTGTGTGTGTGTGTGTGTGTGTGTGTGTGTGTGTGTGTGTGTGTGTGTGCGTGGGTGCGTGGGTGTGTGTGTGTGTGTGTGTGTGTGTGTGTGTGTGTGTGTGTGTGTGTGTATTTACATCTAGCAGATGTAGACTGGGATTCCTAGTGGTCCTCAGTGGTGGAGGCCAGATTTTGTAGTGAAAGCAGCAACCTTATAGAGCTCTCCTGTAAAATCAAAATAAACAGCAATATATTGACTTCTAAGGAAAATTACTTTGCACACTATTTTATAATAGTGTAAGCATACTTGCTTCTTCATCATCTTTTTCCTGTCAGAATATTTTAGAGACATTTAAGCTGGAAGAAAAATGAGCAACTCTAAGCATTCCCACTCTGACTCTTCTCTGAAGGACACGCAGCTGGTGACAACAACACTTCAGGTGTTATCTCTGAAAATAGATGGTTTACAAGAGAGCGTACACAATCTGAAACGGCGTTTTTATAGAAATGTTCCAACAGCATCAGACTAAAATATCTGACATTTATAATGATCTTAATGACATGGTGGGATGTTTAAAGGAGGAAGAAACTCAAACAGAATATTTACAAATATTTATTAAAGCAAAAAACATGGTTATTAAACAAAAGAGATGACCCTGAAAACAGAGAAAGGAGATGCACCTTAAGAATATTTGGTTTAATAGAAAAACAGAAGGAGCTGACATAGTTATTTTTTTATCTTCTTGGAGTCCAAAATTATTAAACCTGCAAGAGACTTTCCTATAACATCGAACAAGCACATAGCGCTATAGGTAAACCCATTCCTTCTACTTCAACAACTCCTCCAAGATCTATAGTAATAAAATTCCTTTCTTTCATTGATAAAGACTTGATTCTTAAAACAACTTAGGAAGAAGCTCCATTAAAATTTCATCAGAACAACATAAGATTTGATAATGATTATTTAGCTAAAACCTTAAAAATGAGGAACAATGCAATACTCTTGTGAAAGCACTCAAACAAAATGGGATCAAATCTCAAATAATTTTCCCTGCTAAAATAGAAATTCATCTATCAAATATCAGAATTTTCAACAATTTAGAAGAAGCCTCTTCCTTTATGATGAACAATATCCTTTTACCAACTATTGAAGACATGGACTGGACAGCCCCCATCTTAAAAAGATCTCCTGAGAAGAACTTCTGGTCTGAAGAGACAAAAAAAAAATAAATACAACCTCAAACAACAACATAAAGGGGTAATTAAATAAACCCTGCATGGAGCGAACACGGAATATGGCTGTAGAGTGATCCAGGAAACAGGGCTGGGGTGTGCCAGAGCATGCGGACACTGTGCAAACATGGAGGTGTCCATGGAATGCAAATCACTTCATCTTCTGGTGAAAACCATGCAAATGAGGTGATTTCCCAATCCAGCAAGCAGAAAGGCATCCATGTAGGTGTCGTGTCTGCAGGAAAAATGTAACAGCCCATGTTAAAAGGCTGCATATGTGACAGTATCCATGCAAATTGGCAAATCTATGGCCATTGACATGGAAAAGTAATGCAGTATATGAAAAATTATTTTTTTAAATACATATACCACATTTAAGTGACTTGCAGCTGAGCACAAGCATGATTTTTTTTTTAAATAAAAAAATGTGTAAAATATGAAATATAAAAGTATGTAAAGTTATTGCATTATAGTGGCCAGCATGCAGAGTCATGCAATGGCAAATTATAATGGTAACTAAGGAGACATGCCCTGGTGTAGTGCTGTATCCAGGGTATACACAATTAGGTGTATGTAAATGAGCCAGGGTTACTGAACTGCAAAAAGGACCACTGTGTCCATATGTACTAACTATGATAGGGCTAGAACTGTGTTGGTGTAGGCAGAACAGATAGGTACCATCAAAAGGGGGGGGGTGTCACAGCATATGTAAGTGGATAGGAGCTTAGCAGAACCTGTTTGCACTCAGCTAAGCACAGCTAAGTGGGGGGGGGGGTCTGAAGCTGTTAAGCTATACTTAGCCCCACAGCACATGTTTCATCTGGTAAAGAAAAGCTAAACATGCCCATGTACAGGGGAGAGTCCAAACTGCTGAGCAATGTTTACACTAGCTCAGTGGATTTGCGCAGAGCACCCCAGGGCTTAGCAGTGGAGGAAACTGGAAAATAAATAAAGGGAAATAGCCTGGAAAAGCCAATCAAGTATAAATGACTGATAAGCTCTGTTCCACTGCCACTGGCCCATTCAAACTCCTCAATAATATAGCTGGCAGGTGGAATGTATCATAGTCAGACAATCACGCAGGGTGCATCTGCAGCACACCAGTATGAAGTATGCATGCACCCTTCAATCTGATTTTTCCCACATATGCTGCTCCATTGGAGTACACAGTTGGGAGCTTTAAATGACAAAATTATAGGGACCGCTACTGCTTTGCTACATCTCTATGTGCTACAGGCTGAGGTCAGTGATGATGATCATGCTGACAATAGGCCCAGACTGAGGAGAAGAAGAGTGTTCATGCCCAGGGTAATCTTTCAGGGGCATCATGAACCAGAGATGGTAGAGCACTACAGGGTGGACAGGGGCATACTACAGGAACTCACCGAGCTCTGCTGTGCTCACCTCAGACCCAGAGCTAACAGACGGGAACCCATCCCACTGGAAACAAAGGTATGTGTAGCCTTAAGAATACTAGCTACAGGTACTTTCCAAAGACCTACTAGGGACATCATGGGGGTCTCAAAGGCATCCACATCCAGGGTACACCAACAGTTCCTGGATGTCATGCTATCACTGGCCACTGAGCACATTTATTTCTCCAACATCCCAGAGAAGAGGACAAGCAATATGTGTCTCTTTCAGCATATAGCACAATACCCAGAGGTACTGAGTGCCATAGACTGCACTCATGTGCACATAAAGCACCACCTGGTAAGGAGGGTAGAGTCTACATCAAGGACAAGGGGTATCACTCCATCAACTGCCAGGTCGTGTGCAATGCCCAGGGCATTATCATCAATGTGTGTGCTGGCAGCCCTGGCAGTTATCACGACTCCCACATCTGGCATGCATCACAGCTGTATAAGGCATTTACCAGAGGGAGACATACCATACGGCCATCTAGTGGGGGATGCTGGTTAAGCACTGGAACCGTGGATGATGACACCCATCAGAAATGCACACACACACCAACTGAAGAATGCCATAATGAGGCACATGCACAAACTAGGAACATCGTAGAACATGTGTTTGGGCTGCTCAAGTCATGGTTCAGCTGCCTTGACATATCTGTTGGAACCCTGCAGTTCTCTCCAGACACATGTGCACACATGTTCATAGTATCTGCCATGCTACACAATATGATCCTCCAGAAACAGCTGTAGTGGGAACATCACTGGGAAGAGAGACACAGCCCCCGACCATTGTCAAGGTCCCCACAGGCATAGGGAGATTCAGAGAAGGCACCCCCTGAGCCTGTCCCTGTAGGCTGATATAGGCATGCCTAGTACGCCCTGGCCTTGGCAAAGAGGCAATGCATAGCACATACACTGACAACCTAGGGACCCAGGGACTGACAGCTCACTCTGACTCACATGCACACAGTAAAAAGAATGCCAGCCACATCACACTACCTATACCTTACCATGTATAGACTGTGTACTTCATGCATCTGACAGAGTCAGCCCTGAAGCACTGTCTTCTCAACTGCTGCAGGCACAAGGTAAGTCACTCTTCTTAACAACAAATGAATGGTGCAGTAGACTATGGTAGCATATGTATGGTATTGCTACATGTATGGAGTGGGCTACCAGGATAGTAGCAGACAATGGACAGCTATGTGGGACACCAGGAACTCTGCCAAATACTGGCTGTCCCAGACTATGCAGTTGGCCCTAAGCCACCACAACCCACTGCACTATGTGAAAGATTTACAAACCGCGAGGTCATAGGACAGATGCATGGATGTCAATGTTTAGAGTCCCAGGCATACCTCTCAACCTCTTAGAGCAAGAAATCTGTACAAAGTCAGAAAGAAATGTGGGCCAAAGGCTCAAAACAGGGAGAATTGTTAAATATTGTTCTGACAATTGTAGAAAGTTGATAAATTAACAGGTTTTTCAGTAGTATAAATTCTCTGAAGGGGAAGAAGTCTGAAACTCAAATGCCTGCCATTACTTTCCAACTTCAGTCTTTAATGATTTGCCAGTAATTTCCCAGACAACCACAATGTTATGAGAAGTGGATCCAAAATGTGAGGCAAACATCTGGACATTCTGTAAAAATCTATATAGTTGAGGGGTATGACCTACCCACACACATCAGTGTTCCCATAGAACTGCAGTAACAGTTATGTTTTTAAGGAGATAGCAACAGACCACACATTCCCAGGGCTGTCCCAATCAACTTGCTAACATTTTCCATTTCCACAATATGCAGGGGTCAATGTGCTATGTATGTGTGTTGTTAATAGTGTCAGGAAGTAGACAACAGTGACTGGTGGCTGTTGTGGCTCACTGGGTTAAGTACATTACTGTGGGTGATTGGTTCCATGGTTTGAGACTGGCTCTGCCTACTATTTTGCATGTCAACTGCACCTATGGTAGGAGTTCTACAGGCTGTCCAGAAGTCAACATTTGTTACTGCAGGAAAGCTGGGCAATGGATGGATAGGGGGCCATAGCTATGGCCAGTACACAGCTCTGAGTAACCTAGATGGTGCCTACTAGAATGGCAAGTTGTGACATGTCAGACTAGCACCATGATACAAAGGCTGCCACATAACTGTGTTAGTACTCACAACAAGTCAGTGGGCCCCATCCATACCCCACGAATGTCAGAGTATCTCAGAATGTCCAGACGTATGCTTCATATATCTGTTCTGTTTGTCATAACATTGCATTTGTCTGGAAAACTATTAGCAAAACAATACAGGTTGATGTGAAAACATCAATGACAGATAGTTGAGATGCAGACTTCATACCCATAAGAAAAAGCAAGTTAATGCAAAACCAGTCTACCAACTGTCTATGTTTGGAACAGCAATATTAAGATGCTGTCCCCATGTCTGGGCCTGTGTCTGAATGTGATATAGGGCCCTGTCAAGATGTCTGACTGTAAGAGTTTGAGAGGTATGGCCAACATGTTGCCTTAGACGAACAGTACAACACAAACCATCTGAGGACCAGAGCAGATGTATGAGGCACAGTGCTGGCCAACCTGCTAAACAGGTACAGTCAGAGGTGTGCAGTCCATAATCCTCTGTGTGATGTTATGACTTCTACCCTAGTCACACCATAACTACAACTACATAAAAGCAGCAACATTGGACACAGCCTGCAACTTGAGCAGAGTATGACAAAGGCCCACATATAAGGGGAAAGAGGAACCACTGGCCACACAAATGTAGAATGTGCAGACTAGAACACTTTGTGCAGTAGATTCATAGATTCATAGATTCATAGATTAGTACTAAGCTAACTGCCCTTGCGAGCCATTTTAAGCCTAGCCAATTATCCCTTGTGAGACTCAAACTCTGCACCTTGTGTTTGTAAGGCAAACACCTTAACCATTAGGCCACCCTCCCAATCCTGCAGTGTATGCAGTCAGTAGAAAAATGTTTGTTAGTGGTTCCTCACATTAATCTATACTGATCTGCCACTCACATACCAGGACATCACAGTGCTCTG
Source organism: Protopterus annectens (assembly GCF_019279795.1). NCBI lineage: Eukaryota > Metazoa > Chordata > Ceratodontiformes > Protopteridae > Protopterus > Protopterus annectens. The sequence continues at coordinate 1,481,977,285 of NC_056737.1, forward strand.
CAAAATGTAACTTACATATTATGCAAAACTCTGCTCAGTTTAATACAGTCTGTACCCACCCTAGATATGACTCAGTTAATAAGGATAGCACACAGCTAGGACATCCCTCACCCACTATATCAGTGAGGTGCTGGACTGTTTACAGATGTTCATCAGCTAATCAGCTGTAGCACACAAAATAATGGACTGGAGTACAGGTAGGTCTGGCCTGGAGTCCCACTCTTACTATTGATAGTCATACTTGGCATGTTCCTACACTTAGATACTGTCAGCCCATGTCTGAACCCACATCTGACTACAGAACTGAGATGTATATATATCCCTTCTGCATACAGACAGATATGTACACCTTAACTGTCTATCCACACCCCCATCCCACATGTTTACTCCCAACTATACGTATGTGGTACATATAACATTTATCTGCATCTGTTGAGTGTGATATACATACAGATATAGAGGTAACATACAAATATATCATTTATAGAGAGGCAGAGACAGGAGAGGAGAGGAGGGAGAGCAAGAGAGACAGAGAGAGACAGAAAGAGAGAGACAGAGAGAGAGAGAGAGAGAGAGAGAGAGAGAGAGATGCTGAAAGGCATAGAGTGATGTACTGCAGCAGCCACACGTACACCAATTTTAACCAGTGGCATGTGCAAATACTATGGTGAGGCCCATTGTGTAATAGTAGGTAGGGACGGGTTGTAACCTCAGATCAGTCATTGTGTGTGTGTGTGTGTGTGTGTGTGTGTGTGTGTGTGTGTGTGTGTGTGTGTGTGTGTGTGTGTGTGTGTGTGTGTGTGTGTGTTGCTGTATGTATTACATATACAGCAGAATACACACACCCAACAGGCCTATGTCTGTGTAATGGTCACCCATATTTTGGCCCTGTGACTACTGTCCTCCACAACAGTGGTCTCCCTGTCAGCAACTACTGATGTCATCCACTGCAACAGCCCTGGCAGACACTCTCTACATATGTAAGTTCTGCGGTGCATGCCATAAGTACATAGTGTTATAGTGCAGACAGTTAGATAGGTAGTGATTCAATTCCCAACAACAGCAACTGAGTGTGTGAGTGTATAAGTATATTCCCTTGTGGCTTGGTGTATTTCCTGCCTATGTGTGAGCAATGCCAATGCATTTTGGGACCTGTTTCACCCTGTTTACCCCTCACTGCCCTACTTTACAGGGCCTGTTGATGACATCCACCTTAGGTACAACACTGGACACTCTCCAGGCATGTAAGCTGTGTGATGCATGTGATAAGTATGTAGCACTATAGTACATACAACTAGATAGGTAGGGTTCTAATCTCAATATTGCCAACTGTGTGTGTGTGTGTGTGTGTGTGTGTGTGTGTGTGTGTGTGTGTGTGTGTGTGTGTGTGTGCGCGTGTGTGTGTGTGTGTGTGTGTGTGTGTGTGTGTGTGTGTGTGTGTGTGTGTGTGTATGTGTGTGTGTGTGTGTGAAGTATATCTCATGTGGCTGTCCTGTGTGTGTATTACTTACCATTATAAGGCCTGTTCCACCCTGTTGACCCCTCCCATTGCATTGCTTTACAGGGCCTGTTGACGTCATCCACCTTAGATGCACTGTTTGACATTCTGCAGGCCATACCTCTCAACTGTATAGAGTTTTGAAAAATGTCCAGATGTTTGCCTCATATATTTGGTCAGTGTCTCATAAAATTGTGCTTTCCTGGCAAATCATTGGCAAATCATTGATAGTTGAAGTCAGAATATAATGACAGGCATTTGAGTTTCAGACTTCATACCCTCCACAAAAGTAATGCTAATGCAAAACCTGTCACTGTATCAGTTATCTATGTTTGCAAGAGCAATATGCAAAATGTGTCCCTATTTCTGGCCTTTAGCCCCCCATTATTGAAGGTGTTGTTGACATTTATTGCTCTAAGAGGATGAGGGTATGCCACAGGCATGTAAGCTCTGTGGTGCACACAGTAAGACTATAGTACACACTACTATATAGGTAGGAGTTCTAATCTCAATACTGGTAACTATGTGAGTGTATGTGTCTGTGTATGCATATCCCCCTATAACAGCATGGCTGTCTTACCTGTGTGTGTGTGTGTGTGTGTGTGTGTGTGTGTGTGTGTGTGTGTGTGTGTGTGTGTGTGTGTTCACTGATTATACCATTTTGTGTGGCTGTGCCACCCTATCTCCAATATCACCAACCTAATCAGGGCTTACAGATGTCATCCACCTTAGCTGCAGAGTTACACATTTTCAAACACAATAGCATTGTGTTGCATGCAATAGTTATGGTGAACTATAGTGTACATAACTAGACAGATAGGTGTTATCATTCCAAAACTGGCAACTCTCTGTACATGTGTGTTGGAATGCATGTTCCCCTACAACAGTGTGTGTGACATGGTTATACCATTTTAAGGGGGCCTGTTTACCCCCCCCCCCCACTGGCAGTCCTTTCAGCACCTGCAGATGTCATCCACCTGAATAGTAAAGGCAGACACTGAAAAACTATTTAAACTCTGTGGTTCATGCGCTATGTATATAGTGCTATCGTATGTAAAACTAGGCAAGTAGGGGTTCCATTATCAAAAAAGGCAGTTCATGAGTGGGTGTGTACATGTGTATGTACATATGTATATCCCCTTGCAGCAGTGTGACTGTGTTACTGCCACAAACATACCTCTCGACCACTTAGAAAAAGACATGTGGATAAAGTCATAAAGAAAAGTGGGATAAAGCCCAAATATTAGGGTCAGTCTTGAAATATTGGTCTGACAAACATACAACATAGATAGCATAACAGGTTGTGCATTCACATGCATTTTCTGAAGGGTATGAGGTCTGATAGGAAATTATCTGTCATTATTCTGTAACATTAGTCTTCAATGATTTCACACTACTTTGCCAGAAAACCATAATGTTATGACAAACAGAACAAAAATATGTGGCAAACCTCAGGACATTCTGCAGAAGTCTGTATCAATGAAAGGTATGGCCACCACTAGTCCCACCCTTCAGGTTGCAGTTCATGTTTAACCAGGTGTGACCTCTAACAATGACACAAAGAATACAGAGGTCCCCAGAGTGTAGGACAACAAACATTTCCTAAAGTTTTGTACTACTTGCACAAAGCAGTTATTTCAAATCATAAGCATCTTAATGTTATGAGAAATAGTATAACCTATGACACAAGTAAGCTGTCATATTGGCAAACCAAGGGAAGCCCTATCAGTTGCACTTGCCATGAGTATGGTATGTCTTGCCAACTGTCACAATACTACAAGATGTGTCCCACATTCCACATTTGATAAGGTGGCAACTCTACTTTGTGTTGCCTATGCATGTGTAATATGTAGACATGTGTAGGCCCTGTGAGTAGCTGCCACCCCAATGGCCCACATATATTTAAGCATGAAAGCTAACTGCCACTACCCACATATGTAGGTACTGCATAAGGTTGTGGCAACTGTAAGTAGTGTGCTGTCTGTCACTGACCCACAAACCGATGTTAACACACTGCAACAGGGTCATACAGTGGTTATGGAAGGGTGCCAAGGTCCTGGCCTCAAGCTGAATGCAGAAAAGAGTACCACCATACCATATGGTGAGGACATAGAACCACTATTTCCCACAACAACGGCAACTCATAAACATACAAACTATATTGACAGACCTGGCTGCTCAGTTTGATAACACTGTTTCATTCAATCATTATGTAGTGGCAGTTGTCAGAAAAAGATTGGAACGTGGTTCTTCACACAGATAAAGGGACTGCATCCAGACAAAAGGTGCACATTACCTCTGTATAGTCCTCAGTCAGTACAACAATACATTTTCTTCATGGCTGGTCTGGTATGCACCTATGCAGGCATCTGCACCAACTGGAAAGGCTATGTTAACACCCACAAAGGTTATCCATGGTCTTCAACACCTATTCCATGCAGACTGCCTTGAATCAGTAATGGCCCACTTGGTACCAGACATGTTGTCCACAGGTGGGCTGTGGCATGCCTAGATGGCAATGTTCTGCTCGGCCCTTCAACAGCTACCCCATGTATGTGAGTATAACTCTGTGCACATTACCAGCATGACAGGCCTGAATCACATATGCAACAGCAAATAAACCTGCTGGAGAGACAGGTTTGTCTCCTAGAGGCTGCCCAGTCTCAGGAATGCACTTCCCATACATGTCAGAGTATGATGCAGACCCATATCAAGTACATCTGTGATGAGTGGATGTGAAAACAAAACTCTGTCCCAAGGATCCAACTTGTGTCCATCAATGCCAGGGGCAACAGGGGCTTATCAATGATTCTGTTGATGATAAGATATTGGCTAGGCTTGCAAGGGACCCAGGGCCAGTACTCTATTAACCTTCTATGGACCTACAAACCTGCGATCCTACGGAACGGCCAGGTGACATGTATCAAGAGTAGCATGCTGTGACAAGCGGAATGCATGCAAGAGTACTCTGTCTGCCTCCATTGTTCTTCATACACTATTGCACGCATACACACCTAGGTAAACATGCACATATACAGCCATACCTTGGCAAGGAAAAGGTCTCTGTGTTGCCACTATGTCATCATGAGCTTCTGTAATGGCAGCAGATACCCATTACTTAGACACACATACATCTGTAACAGAAACAGAATAAGGTCTGTCAGACAACAGTCAGTCAGCAGTACTAACAGCAATAAAGCATCATGGCACAAAGTACATACATGCGCCTGGAGCATTTTTCCATGGGCCTCTGCTGGAAATTGGCGTTGTTCCAAGTTAGACTTTCCCAGTTAACAAATGTTAAACAAATAAATAAATGTTAGAAATACTTCCAAAATGAACATGAACAAACCCAAAAGTGAGGCCAGTGTCAATACTGAAAAAAGCCCAAAGTGGAAGGTAGCTGGAATGAAATTGACAAGTCCACAACGATATAAAATCCACAGTTTTAATAAAAAAAGGTGAGCATTTTCGCAATGGTCAGCATTGCTTCATCAGACAAATAATTAACAAGCAACTACTATTTATATATGTTAGACAAAATTCAAGCCAACCAATCCTACTGCATGCAATTAAATACCCTAGTTACTGTATAAACAACACCAGGATATAACATTATAAGGCAGGACAGGCCAAACAAAAAGGGAGGAGGAGTAGCCATACTCTTTAAAAACACACTCAAAGTAAAACCCGTAGAAATCCCACTCCCAGCATTTCAAAACGCAGAAACCATAATCTCAACTCTAGCCATAAACAATACCAAGAAAATCAACATAATCTGTAGTTACATCCCCCCAGGCAACAACTCTCCCACCATACAATAGTTATTACAATGGATCTCAGTCGAACTTCGCAATTAAACCATTCTCTTAGGTGACTTGAACACAAACTGGTTAGCCTGCAACTCCAACACTCCACCAACTTTATTAATCTCTTTGGCTTTACCCCGCTCATTCAAGAACCTACTAGAGTAGACAAAAGATCACACAAGCAATCAATTTTAGACTGGACACTATTAAGCCACCCAAAACATTACTATCACACTGGATGTCTACCAGAAACCCTGAGTGACCACCTCCCTACATACCTCCTGCGAAAACGCGCCAACATAACCAATCCAGTTATCTTTAGACAAGTCAGAGATAAAAGAAAACTAAATATACTGGAACTAAACCACACCCTAAAACACTGTACTTGGAATCCACTACTAACACTAGACTTAGACCAAGCCATAGACTACTTCAACAACACTTTCACTAGCATCCTCAACTCAGCTGCACCCATTAGAAAGATCAGAGTCAAGTCAAACTATGCTCCATGGCTAAGCAGGGACACAAGAGCCCTAATAAAAGCCAGAGATAGAGCATGGAGATCCTGTAAAAAAGACAATACCAACCTAACCAAACAAAACTACCAAAAATTAAGAAACCAAGCAAAAAGACAAACCATACTCGATAAACAAAACTATTTCCTCACCAGGCAAACCAAGCACACAAGACACCCACAAAAATTCTGGAATTCCATCAACTCCTTTCTCAACCCTGGAAAAACACTCACCCCAACTCCCACCACCAATAATAATACCACAGACATTGCATCCCAATTTAACCAACACTTCACTCAAACAATTCTATCACTGTCCTCTCAGATCCCAAACACCTACCACCCAAACACACCTAGCAAGCCCCTTAACAATTTTCCCTTTCTCACACTCTCTCCTGTCCCCATCAGTACTATTAAAAAACTTCTACAAAAACTCAAACCCACCACCCTTGCTGCAGACAACCTACCTGCTGACTTCCTAAAAATGACAGCTGACTCCCTCTCATACCCATTATCCATCCTAATAAACTTCTCCATACAGGAAGCCTACATCCCTAAACTATGGAAAGTATCTAACATCATCCCTCTTCACAAAGGAGGAAACTGTTATGAGTTCTCCAACTACCGACCAATAGCCATCCTATCCTCCTTATCCAAAATACTTGAAAGATGTATACACTCCCAAATTGTACAATTCCTAAACTCCAACAACCTACTGTCACCCACTCAACATGGCTTCTGACAACATTTCGACAACACCATAGCACTACTACCGCTCTTCTGAACTTTACAAACATAGTGAACCATCACAGAAATAACAACAATTTCATATCAGCAATATTTCTTGACTTATCCATGGCATTTGACATGGTGTCACACACCATGCTACTGGACTCCATGTCCTCCCTATGCTTTGCCCCTTCCACTATTGCATGACTTAAATGCTACTTATCAGACAGACAGCAGTCTGTTCAGTGGCAGATTACACTATTACCACTACCTACAACCATAGAAGTCCCACAGGGTTCAATATTTGGACCACTACTTTTTTCCATTTTCACTAACAGCCTTCAGACCTCCACCCAAAATGCCTCACTCATACAATACGCAGATGACTCCATTGTCATCTGCACTGCACCATCACTCACAACCCTTCAAAAACTTACTCAAGACTCCTTCATCTCAGTAGAAAACTGGATTACCCAGATACAACTAATCCTTAATCCCAACAAAACCAAACTACTCATTTTCACACCTAACAGATCTAAATCTATCAACAAACCATTTACAATCACTGCCAAAAATGGTACCAACATCTTACCCACAAACCATACCAAATTCCTTGGCATGGAAATAGACAACAAATTACTGTTTGATGTACATATAGCACAAACCAAAATTGAGGACACTATATAGACACAAAAAATTCCTAACTGACCAAGCACACGTGACACTTGACCAAACACACCTTCTATCTACTCTAATGTATGCCCCTCCAATCCTTACACACATAAGAAAACAGGACCATGAACAACTTCAGTCATGCTACAATAAAATCGTCAGATTTGCTTCTAAATCCAACTACAAATCACACCACTGTTATGCACTACGTAAACTGCAAAGGCTAGAACTACCCCAGCTAATCAACTATCATCAACTAACAATTGCCTACAATATTTTGAACTATCCACTCAAAACCCCATCTCTTAGTCAGTTAGCAACCAAGCACACATCAAATCGTCCCCTATGCTCTTCAGAAAAAACACTACTGTCTATCATCAAAGCCAACAACTACACAGGACAAGCCCTATTCTCTCACAGCATAGCAAGAAAACTCGAATAACCTTCCTTCTAACCTTACCTCTGCTACATCGTCCAATATCTTTAAAAGCTCTCTAAAAGTCCACCTCATAAATAAATGGATATGCCCATGCATCACATAACATTCAAACATATCTCTTGTGACCACAATTTCTATTCTCACTGTCTGATATATATAGTATATTGTTTGACACTGTACAACAATGTATTTCAATCTGCTGAACTTTATTGTGAACTGTACATAATCTATACAACATTTGAAGTGATGAACTTATCATCCATTGTACATAATCTGTCTGATCATCTGAGGCTTGAACTTAATGTAATTTTCTGAACTTATCAGAAATTGTACATAATCTGTGTCTGAACATTTGATTTGTGAACTTATTGTAAACTGGAACTAAAATGTTATGGAGCTTTTCTCCCCAGGCCTCTGCTGTAAATGGACCTGTGTCCAGTTGGACTATCCCATTAAACAAATGTAAAATAAATAAAAAGAACTAAATAAGAGCAAATACATGATTACATGTGCAGGTACCAAGTATTAAACCCTGAAATCTAATCATATATAAATGCTAACTTTTATTTTTATTTTTATTTATATGTGGTGGGATTATTTCAGTTTCCTGGACTTTAAAGCCGGTCTCAGAGGAACAGAGTCATTTAGACCCAGCCCTCTGTGCGCTCCCCACCTCAGGATCCACTGAAGCTCCATGCTTTCTGTTAAATTAACAATGTCTCCCATCCTACTGCTTATATTCTGGACATGTAGCACTTGAAACTAAAATGTGCATTTTTCACTCTTAGATAGGGTATGTTTAGCCAAGGCACTGTATTCAAGCCCCTTCCTTGTACAGTATAGATGGTCCCTAATACATTCCCTGAAGTGACTATTGGTCTTGCCTACATAAAAATGCAAGCATATTTTGCAGTGTGCCACATAGACCACATTGCTTGTGTTACAGTCTGCTGTGGTTCTAAGTTCCCAAAGGTGCCCCATCCCTGGAAGTTTAAAGAATCTTGATTCATCTATATGCATGCAGTATGCACAATTTCCACACTTATGTGTACAATTCACTATATCCTCTACTGTCTTATGCATTCTTGGGTTGCACAATTGCTGTTTCAAATTCTTTTTGTTTTTAAATATAAAGCTAGGTTGTGTACCTACTATACTAGTGGTATCATCATGCACTAACAGAATGTGCCAATTCTCCTGAATAATATTTTTGAACTTATCAACATCCATAGTATAGGGTAAAACCATAGAGGTCTGAGAAAATTATCTGCTTCTATTCTCAGAATGTTGATCCACTACTCTTTCTGAGTAGTATGGCTTGGCTTTCCCCCTCCTTTCCTTTTGCACATTCTGATACACTTTATCAATTTTTTGTGAGCAATGGCCCCTACTCAAAAAACCTGTTCTCAAATTATAAAGTTTCTTCTTATAAATTTCTTCTCCGCAACATAGACGTGATACCCTCATTGCTTGTCCCTTGACAATTTTTGGAAAAATGTGTTTAGTGTGCATACTATTGCGATGCAAAAATGCTGGATGGTAGCATTGTTTCCAATGTAGCTTGGTAGACCAACCTATGTCCTCTCTGTCGATAGTGACATCCAAAAAGTCTATACTCTCTGCAGAATAACTCATAGTAAACTGCAAAAAATTGCTAAAGTTGTTAAGTTGTGAGTGGAAAGACTGGAGATGATCCTCACTCCCCTTCCAAAAAATACAAAGATCATCTACAAATCATCTAAAAAAGGCAACATGGGGGTCAAGTAGCATGTGCTCCTGCTCCCCATCCACCATGACTAAGTTTGCATAAGTATTGGCACAACTAGCACCCATGGCAACCCCTAATAATTGCCAATAGCATGTTTCTCTGAACATAAATACATTATGTTCAAGTACAATTTCCAAAAACATGCATAAGAAATCTACTTTTTGTAGGGACAGCTTACAATGCCTTAGAAGTACTGATTTCACCATACCTATCCCCCTCTCATTAGGTATACTTGTAAATAACCAGACCACATCCAGTGTAGCTACCAAGTCCGTGTTCACCATTTCTGTTGCATTCACTGCCTCATAAAGATCTATTAAAAATGTTCAGTATCATTGAGGACGTAGGTAAAGTCTTTCAATACTTTTTTTTAATTCTCCATCCAAGTAAATGGAGATAGGTTCTGTCAACCTAAGCCCCTGCTACCTTTGGTCTAAATTTGGGGCACCTTTGGTTCTTATGGATCTTTGGGAGGCCATGCATCCAAGGAATAAATGGATTTTCAAAAATAAAAAACTGAAATAATTCCTTATTCAATATTCCCATGCACATACTTTCATGTAAAGCATTAAAAATATGACTACTCATATCTAGCACTACTGCTGTCGATACAACCTTATAGACTTTCGCATCTGATAACATTTTTACCATTGCTTCATAATAAAATACAGAATTCAATACTACAACCAGTCCCCCTTTATCAGAAGGACATATGACTATACTATCATTCTGTTGTAGGTCATGTAATGCTTGTCGTTCACATAATGACAAATTATGCCTCTTCCCATTTAAAACATAGTCACATTCATGTTTATAAACTGCATTTTCACATGCTTTTAAAAAAGTCTTAATGTTATGCAGTAGTAAAGGTACAAATGTACTATTCTTTTTATATTGCATCTCACTCACTTCATATACATTTTTAAATTGTAGTTTTAATGTTACATTACGTGTGAACATTCGTATACACAATAACAATTCACTAATGTCCATGCACATATTCCAATATGGCTAAGCTTAACAGTAGTGTCCATGGCAAACTGGCAGCCCTTAACATGCCTAGGGTATAGATGAGCCATAACAAGACAGTTCCACACTCACTGGCTACAGGATGATGGTACCCAGCCATACCATAGGTACCTATGGATTTGTGGTGGAGAGATATTGTCAGCAGAACTACATATGGCATTGGTACAGGATACTATGTGCATTTATCAACATGTAGAGTGCAAACTGTGATACTACCCAGGTTGCTGACATACACAGTATGTGTGCACATGTATGCATTACAAAACCTGACCCACAAATGCAGATTGACCTGACATATGTGTATGGGTATGCAGAGGCTGCCACTATGAATGATACAGTATTAATGTGATGACCACTGGAGGCTTACCTGAACGCTCCTCAGCTTTCTAATCTGTGCCACCCACCTTCACGACATATGTTGTGATCGTTTCTTGTGAGCTGGTGGCTGCACCCTGGTTTGCCAGGAACTACTCTGTGGCTGAGAGTGTATTATATCTGTAACATGGTGTCGGACCTGTTCATAGCTCCTGTCCTGGTGGCCCACATCATTCATCATTGCTATGAGGTCTGCCCACAGCACAGCACGTTGTTGCTGATTATGACAGGCCCTTGTCAACAGCACCCAGTGATGGAGTCTCAGGGAATCAATAATGGCGCCAGTCTCAGCTTCTGAGAAAGGTGGATTGCAACGTTTATACATCCCAACTGAAAGACATGAAGAGGGGAACACATCACAGAATTGCATACAATGCTCACCATTATGTACACACCCTGTACATCCACATTTGCCACCAGTATCCACCACTAACTCCCATATCATACTCCGCCATCTATCACCACAGTATGTATGTGGCTATCTGCAACATAGTGGTAATATATCATGCATTGCCCTCCTGATCCTGCTGTTTCATGCTACTAGCTGCATGTACTATGAGGTGTTCAAATGCATTTACCTGTTGCATCCTTTACTGCATTGGTACAGGATACTATGTGCATTTATCAACATGTAGAGTACAAACTGTGATACTACCCAGGTTGCTGACATACACAGTATGTGTGCACATGTATGCATTACAAAACCTGACCCACAAATGCAGATTGAACTGACATATGTGTATGGGTATGCAGAGGCTGCCACTATGAATGATACAGTATTAATGTGATGACCACTGGAAGCTTACCTGAATGCTCCTCGGCTTTGTAATCTGTGCCACCCACCTTCACGACATATGTTGTGATAGTTTCTTGTGAGCTGGTGGCTGCACCCTGGTTTGCCAGGAACTACTCTGTGGCTGAGGGTGTGGGTTGTGTGTTAGGCCCTCCCCCGGTGCCAGCATGGTCCCTGGCCACAGCTGTGGCCCTTTGCTGTGCATGATGTATTATATCTGTAACATGGTGTCGGACCTGTTCATAGCTCCTGTCATGGTGGCCCACATCATTCATCATTGCTATGAGGTCTGCCCACAGCACAGCACATCATTGCTGATTATGACAGGTCCTTGTCAACAGCACCCAGTGATGGAGTCTCAGGGAATCAATAATGGTGCCAGTCTCAGCTTCTGAGAAAGGTGGATTACGACGACTATACATCCCAACTGAAAGACATGAAGAGGGGAACACATCACAGGACCACATACAATGCTCACCATTATGTACACAACCTGTACATCCACATTTGCCACCAGTATCCACCGCTAACTCTCACATCATACTCCTCCATCTATCACCACAGTATGTATGTGGCTATCTGCAACATAGTGGTAATATATCATGCATTGCCCTCCTGATCCTGATGTTTCATGCTACTAGCTGCATGTACTATGAGGTGTTCAAATGCATTTACCTGTTGCATCCTTTACTGCTTGTTCATATCCTGTCTACACTGTATGCTGCGATGTCATCCTCCTACTGTTGTAGTATGCACCTGGGCTGTCGGCCCACCCCTCAGGTCTCCCTGGGCTTCCTTATTCACATTCTTGACTATATGGTCCGATAATGTCCTACAGTTCCTCCTGCCAGTGTGGTTGATATGGGTGTCCTGGCACAGTGTAGCACCTGCCTCATGTACACAGATGGACAACCATCTATAAACATCATCAAGGAACACACTGTGTGAGAGATGCAATGTCAGTAGTAAACTGCAGTCCATGCTTTCACCCTGTCAAGGCCACATATCTGTCCCCAAACATGTTGTCAACACAATAATTGCACCTCACACACCATCCACACCTACACAATACTCACACACATATGCAGTGGACCTCAACATACATATCCACAAACAAAGGAGACCTCTGAGAAAAAGCCACACGTGAAAGCCACAGCTGTATAGAGCACATAACACACATGGCTACACACCTCTGTCCCACAGCCACTGAGGCATCAGCACATCAGACATGTTACACATAGGAGACTCCATTGTGAGACACACTGATGTGCCTCTCACCTGGCTGTTTATGTAGATTGTCACAATTACTTGTTTGTCAGGTGACAGATTCGGCCATATGTCATACAGACTGCTATATCTCACCAACAGGTACTGTCAGGGGTCTGTAACAGTCCATGTTGCCATGCCTCACCTGAGATGCACATCCCTGGACAATGTACAGTGAGACATGAATGAGCACACTGATTATGTGTCCCATGCAGGTATGTCCCTAGCCTTATGCAGCATTCCGCTGTCACCCAAACTGATGCAGCAAGACATTCAGGAAATGATTGCCCTTAACATGTGGCCTTTTATCCTGTGATATTCCAGGGGGTTCCAGTGCCTGTGAGCCAGGGGTGATATGGTCAACAGAACATGATGTTCTGCAACAGATGGCCTCCATCTGTTTCAACTTGCCTTCAGGCATTTGGAAATGGTTTTCACCACCCCCATTGTGCCTTCATTAAGAAAAGTGGTGAGGTTATCAGTACAAACATACAACTGTCAATGTACCACACATTGAAGGCCATGCTGCTACATCATAGGTGTCTACACATGACTCTGCCATCAATGCAAGCATTCTTAACCCTGGGAAACCCTGACATCTGTGCAGTCACACAAACATGGTTTAAAGGTACAGAGAGCACCCCAGCCTTACCTGGTCAACCATCCTATCATACCGTCATACCCCAAAGTGTGGGTGGAAATGGCATGGGACATGTGATTTCAGTATATATGAGACACATACACATGTCCATGCTGTACAGGCAATAGGATGCACAGGGGACACTGCAGGGGCAGTTCACTATTGAAAACACAGCTATTCACATCCTATGTAACTACTAGCTACCACATGTGACCTGGAAGCCTATCCTGCCTATATGAACCATCCTCAACTGCATTCTGATCTGGGTTTGTACCCTTATCCTGGGTCAATAGAATTACCTAAACATACATTGGACGATGTACCCATGCCAGCACATAAATGGCCAGAGAGCCATCAGCAGTGGAATTACAAACACCTCGGTGCAGCTAGGGGCTACCCCCACATGAGGTGAAGGTGTGTTGCAGTGGGCATTACATAACACAGGTTACCCCTGCAGCATCCCTATAGTCTCATCCCCCGTGGCAAAGCAACCATCATGCGGTCACGTTTGCAGTCACCATCTCCCACAATACCCATCTAGCTAGGGTCACACATACATGCATCTCCAACATGGAATACAGCCTCCTGGTGGGTGGTATACACAGCTTCACAGCCCCAAACCCCTCTGTAGGGACTGGCATCAATATCCACACATACACACATGTGCTAGATGTGCATTTGTATAGATGCATGCAGTCAGGTATACCTGACAGGACTACATTATCCTCTGCAAGGATTCACACGCCTGTCTGGTGGACATCTGCAATACATAAGTGTCTATAACAGGGATGACATACCTCTGTCTGTCACAAACTAGCAGCAGCGAGCCATTTACAAGCAATGTCTTGTTAGTGTGAACAAGCAAATGGGATCACTCCTGGAAACCTGCATACCAAACCCAGAGCCAACATTGTTGACATCTACTACAGACAATCATCTCCCATTCTGCACATATGTCTGCAACATCACAGGTAACACCTACATCTGCTCACTTTTGGTGGTCAAGGGCACCAGCTATAACAGTGCTGTAGCATAGCTCTCAACCGTACCGAATTTCTCATTTTTTACCAGTTTTGAGGTCCAAATAACGGGGTGCCATGATTCCCGAGTGGCACCCCTTCATTTCTGAATTTCCAGGCTTTTCTTTAAATGTTTTTGTTTTTCAGCTGACGTCATCATGTGCAGAGATGTAAGAGATGACATCAGCTCCATGAACAGCCTGTCAGCCTGTCAGAATTGAGGGATTCACTGAACTTTGTTTATGTAATTCTGGGCCATAGCGTGCATGCAGTTCCCCAAAGTAACATTTGAATTTTGTGGTTACTGCTCAGCTCAGCTCCTCCAGGTAAGACAAACTGTGTGCACTGTGCTGTCTTTTATTTTAATGGCGGCCAGGGCATATTTTAATGCATGTAGAAGCACCGGCCAGCCAGCCTCAGCAGAAATCAGCTTTCCCAGTAAGACAAACTGTGCTGCATTAAGTTAGCATCTTGCAGGAACTTGTTATTGAAATGTGGTGCCTTTTTTACTTTAACGACATTTGCAGGAACATTATTCAGAATCAGAAATCAGCATTCCCAGTAAGGCAAACTGTGCTGCATTAAGTTAATTAATGAGAAGTGCTGTCTTTTACTTTAACGCAAATTGTGCTGCATAAACGTATTATTTACTTTACTGGCGCTTGCCTTGCAGGAACATTATTCAGAAATCAGCGCTGCTGCCGCTGCATTATGTTAATTGACAAGGGCTGTCTTTTACTTCAACGGTGTGTAAACTGTGCTGCATAATCCTGCACTAAGTTAACAGCCTGGCCAAACCCATCTTATTTACTTTAATGGTGCTTGTTATTGAAATGTGCCATCTTTTTTACTTTAACAGCACTCGTCATTGAAATTTGAAATGTGCTTGCAGGAACTTTATTCAGAATAGAACTGTGCACTGTGTGTGTTTATTATTTTATTTTAAGCAGACTAGCAAAGTGGTTATTGGCACCAAAGTGGTTCATTATTTAAGAAGATAATTCAAATGTGCGTGGTTCGTTATTGGCGGCAGCAGCTATTTTATTTAAGCAATGTACTGCTAAGCATTTTTGGCGTCATGGTGTGTGTTTATTCGTTTATTTTAAGCAGAGTGGTTATTATTCACAGCAGAGTGGTTTGTTATTGGCAGCCAGCTCCACTCCGGTGTATTAAGCAATGTGCTAAGGTTCATTATTAAATTTGAGCAGAGTGGTATCTTTATCCGACACTGGCCAGATGCATTTTCTTTGAATGTGGGTGTCAATGCTGTTTCAATGAATGTGAGTTTCAAGGGCAAAGAAGTTTTAAGGGTGTCTATTTTCATTGTGAGGCTGTGTTGCTTTGTTTAGTAGATGGCTATTAGTGTTTATACTATAAAATGTAAAATAAAAGTTTTAAAGAAATCCATCCAAGTAATCATTGTGGAAGTAAAGCAAATTGCACATTACAGTGTTTATGGTAAATGGGGTGAAACAGCCAAGAAATGGAACATCGGAATGGCTTTGGGGGACTCTGAGGCCATATTTTGGTCGTCCGTTCTTCAGTTTGCATTTGAAAGATGATATCCCACAATTCTGTTGGAGTGGGCCTGGTTACATAAGTATGCATGTATCTATTTTCATGGGCTTTTGTACAGATTTTTGATGTTTCCAGGTAGAGAGGTATGTGCTGTAGGTATAGCATACTTAATGCCTGACAGAGTCAGTGTAGGCTTTGCCCCCTGCCCCCCATCAGTACATCAGGATGTCCACAATATCTGCTCTGCCCCCTTCTATATGTAAGGAACAGGTCACCACTGCCATCTGAAAGTCATCCTCCATGGGAGCCTATCACATAACAGGATGCATCCTACATGGATCCAAGCATAACCTTACACAACACAAGCCACTGTATTCAAAGGAGGCCACACTAATGCCTTTGTCCCAGCCGTTTGAAGGACAACCACTGTCACCTTTTTACACTAAAGTGGTCTGCCAACCAATCTGTCACATTATACACCCATCAGCCTAACTCAGCTGTTCTGCAAAGCCATAGCACAGTTTACAAGGATATTGGTGAACTTCACACACTCCATCATACACAATTAGGCTTTGCCAAGCAAGGGATCATGACTGTTACACTCAGTGGCCTCTTTGGCACAGTCACCAAAGCCATGGATGAAGGGTTACAGTGCACACTGCCTACCTTGAGATGGACAAAGTCTTTGACACTATAACCCACCTGGCCATAATAGATATATGCTCCTAAGTATATATTATACCATATGTTACCATAGGGGTACCACACTGGCACACTGACATGACCCAACTAATCCTCCCCAAGCAGTTGACCCAAAACTAGCAGCATGACCTGTTGTTTTGTGTGTGGGCCTCTGTTATGTGTGATGTACATATCAGTGGTGCCAGACACAGCCATTGGCCTATGGCCAACCATGTCTGCAGATGATTGCATGCTGTGTGCTGTCACCAGATTCCCAACTGATGTGGACATCTGCCTAGAAGGATTTCATGAAGATACATGACTAGTGCCAGAAACATGGCCTAGGGCCACAGACCATGATATGCAGTGGCAATCCCTTTCTGGTGAGTGATGCCCCCACATATTATCACAGTACTAACAACATCCTAGGCATGCAATCAGTTGTGTATGATCTGTGCACACAGGTCAATGGCAACATGACATTTCACCATGTTGCATCTGTTGTTTGGTAAACCTTCTACATGGGCCACCTCCTACCTACAAGTATGTCATCCAGGGACATGGGTCCTAACATCCCTGTATTCCTCACAATTAGGCCCATTATTGTGTAAAATGTACCATTTGTCATTCACCTCACACAACACTTACAGCAGCTGGGGACATCACAGAGTTTCTACACCAGGGAGTACTAGGGCCTCAAATATCTACTATACACAGATAGGCTATAAGACCAACCCTCTACCCAGTGTCATACATACTCATCAGAGGTGATGTATGTCTGACATGCAAGGCAGTCATGGACTCAACATTGTTGGCCCTGCTGCACAAGTGCAACTCAAGCTCCACTCTATTAACACACACACATGCCTTCAACCTGGTGTGTGACATCAACTGGTCTTCTTGGCAGCTCAGATGTGTGTCTCACACACTCACCCTGCTGTGGAATGGTCACCCTGCCCACATAAGGCAGGATAGCTATTTATACCTTTGCAGGTGGACCCTAGATAACTGGATGGTTAACTGCACATACACCCGTGGGATACGACCCGCATCCCTGTCGGACTGGGGCATCAGGTGCTGCCCTACATACACATGGACTAACATGTGGCCTAGGCATATGGGGGCTCAGGGACCATAGCCTAGTGACCTTGCATGGTCGTAGGTATACCAGTTATGGCCTGTGTGCTATGACAGACTGTAGTGTTATGTATCCACACCCATCACTGCCATCAACTGTGGTGTGCCCCCTATGGGCAACATTACAATACCATGTCATACAACCAACATCCAAGAGCTACGTGAGTGATGCTACAAGTGCATGTGGATATTCCAGCAACATATGTGCTACACAATAACTGAGAGCAGTGGATATGTGGTGTAGGTCTTCCTCCTCGTAGGGGTCTGACATCTGCAGTACCATACTCAGATGTTTATGGAATGTGTATTTGTGCCTGATATATGCAGGCCGCATGCTAGACAAATGTGGATGTCTGGAAACCAGTTGGACAATAAGTAATGGGTGTCCCCAGACTGTGAGGAATGTGCCTGTGACATGCCAGAACCCTCGGAACACAGTAATGGTGCATTACTATCTGGTACTGTATTCATTCTCTTACATTGTATGCTCAATATGCACACACTGTTGCTGAGGTGGAGCCTGTGTCCCTTCACTACTGCTGCCTATAATCTGCAGTCCTGCTGCAGTGGGTCACCAAGTATGCTAGCAATGCATGCAGGCAATGAGATACAGGTGTGAAGTACACAGTGACCTAGCGAGAGTATGCTGGGAGCAGTCAGGGACACCTGGACAATCTTTGAACTAACCCTGTATGACATTCACAGACCAAAAGGGGCTCATGACACTACATGATGAGATATGCCATCTGTATCCACCAGTAGTTATTGTCACTATTGTACAACAGACAATCCAGTAGCATTTCTATGTGGGCTGACCATTGCTGGGGGGGACTCAGGGGCCAGAGTTGCAATCTATGTCACTATAGACAGAGTCAAAAGGCAAGACTGTAGGTGCTGGACAGTAGACTAACAGCAACATGTCATTCCAAGATATGTTGTTGAGATTTACTGTTGACATTCCTATTTCCCATGACTGCATCCCCCATCTGCATTCCATTACATGGGTAACTGTATGACATACCTGGTATAGTGCTGTACTCCTTTGTGAGCAGAATTCCAGTGGTATTTTACCTTGGAAATTTTAGTCTGTCTTCATGAATTAAATCACAGACCTCTGTACCATAGGCAGCAACTTGCCTTTTGTAGGTAATGCTCATGAACACATGATTGCCTATGCTCCAGTCTGTGACTCACGCTCACTAATAGCATGCAGAACAGCTGGGTTGCATTGCCATTAGCCAATGGCATGGGGACACAATACTATAATTAAGGACTTCATGTAGGCCTTGGCCCTTTTCCTGGTCTGTGAGGAGGGCATTATCGAGGTGTGGGAGCTACAGCATCACAAAGGGTAGGTAGAACTGCTATTCACAGTTTAGACTAATGTGGTATGTCCATTGTTTTGCATGCTATGTTTGGCCATTGTTTACTGACTTTCTGATTCTGTGGCAGGTTAACAATGTGTGTTGGGGTCAGTAAGGAGACAGGCAGATGTGAGTCTCATACACCATTGTTATCTGAATGCGCACGCTGTTGCAGTTGATGCTGGTCTATCGGCTGTGTATCTTTCTAGGGGAAGACTTTGACACATGTCCCTGTCACCTGAACATTCCCCCCAACCCTTTATGTATGGTTGTTGTGTGGATGCATTTTCTAGGTATTTGGGAGCTGTGGTAGGTCTGTAGCAGGTAGCTGAACATACTGCTGCATGTGTAGCAGGCCGCAGCTGCTGCATTCTGGCCAGTAGTCATACTGGGGATTGTGAAGCCATTGAGGGACAGCAAGCTGTATATATCAGTGAGGGAGCAGTGTCAGCTCTTGTGTCACAGCATGGCCATGGTGAGGGTACCCATAACAGTCCATGTGAGGCATGTGCCTCTGGCACATTTGTTAAGTAATAGTACCATCCAGAGAGTGGTAGGGGACAAGTAGGATACATATTCATATTTGTGACATATGTCATACCCTCCAGGCCTTTGACATGCTACTGTGGGTGGCAGTTACTGTGATAGCAGCAACAAGTTCTGATGGACATTGCAGTGCACATTTATTTCTAGGTTGCATTGACAAGCATGCAGTTGTCATGCAACAGACTGGACTGTGGGCCTGAACTGTGAGTGTCCAGATTCATTGGTTCATAGGTTCATAGGTTGGTACTAGGCTATCAGCCCTAGGGCCTATACAAGCCTAGCCATAACAATTCCCTGGCTATTTCTTCCCACATTATTTACTTTCCTGGACCCCTGTCTAGCAGGGTGACTGACGTGATCCCTGGGGTGAATTTCCTTTCTCCCATCCAATCGTCAAGGTTCCTCTTGAAGAGGTCCAAAGAGGCACTCAGCTTGACATGTATGGGCAATCTATTCCAGAGTCTGGAGAGTCTCTGGGTCAGGAACCTATCCCTCCAGCATGTTTTGTTTATTGTGATGACAAGGTTTAGATCCCTGGAGTGTGTAGCTCTGAGGGATTGGGATTTCTTTAAGTGTAGCATGTCCAACAGCTCTGGGTTTGACATGGCCTTGTATGTTAAGCAGAGATCGCCTCTGAGTAGACGATATGCGACAGAGTATAGCTGGAGTTTTTTAAGGCGGTCAGCGTAGATGTTAGATATGCTAGAAATGTAACAGATAGAAATACTTAGTCATTATTATGAGAAATGCATTTGCAAGACATATGTGCATGCATACATTGTGTTACACAGGACTGGCATGAACATGGGTGTTTGAATGACTATGACGTGTGACACTGACCTGTCTGTCATGCTTTTGTAAAATTAGTCTGCACTGCCTTGCCAGTACTTCAGCACACAGAATAGGTATGATGACAACCATGCCATAAGTAGGTGACACAACTGTGGATATTCTGCAACAGTCTGTGTACATGATATTGTAAGCCTCCCGTCAAGCCATTAACATGTCTTTGGCTATGTACTAGTTCAGTGTCTGCATTACAAGTCCAAGTATGCTTTCGTTTATCACATTATATGTAGAAGTAGTAAGTGGTAATCTGGATATCTTTGTAAAAACACCAATAACTCTTCAGAGTTGAGTTGGCCTAGTGTTGTATTGCACGGAACTGTAGTTCATAGGGTCCTGGTTTCAATATTTGGCAGGGTTGTATTTTTTCCCTAATGTTACATCACTACACTGCATGATATATTTACAAAAGCACCAGTAGTTCTTTAAAGCTGAGTTGGCCTAGTGGTGTATTGTACTCAACTGTAGTTCAGAGGGTTCTAAGTTCAATACATGACAGGGATGTATTTTTTCCTAATATTACATCACTGTACTGCTTGATATATTTACAAACAAGAACAGTGTCTGAATCAGATAAGGTGATTAAAGCAGTTTTAAGTGGGTTTGCACAACATGCCACAATGCTAAGCGGCTCTTATCCCTGCTTAAACCCACGGTATTTCCAAAAAAAAGAAAAGAAAAAAGGGGTGATAGAAAAGTGGTGAAACAGAGGCAAGCAGGGGGGAAAACAATATGAAAGGCAGCTAGGGATGTGCAGGATGGGAGTAGGAAAGGACCATAGCTCTCCATTTCTTGGGCAGCAACAGATGTGTATGATGTGGACAATTCTGAATATGGAGCCTCACACCCCACAGGGAGGGGTGTGGGTGACATAACTTTGTTGATTAATTTATGGGATGATTGATTCATGGCAGTGTATGTTAGTGTGAAATGGAGAGCTATGTATGGGCCGATTTGTTTTTTTTTAAGGTGAGAGTGGGATGTTGGGGAAGGGATGTAGGTATGTTTGGGGAGGTAAGTTGGGTAGGAGAGGTTGCTTTTGCATACAGGCAAGACAGACAAAACAGTGGACAGGGACAGTATATGACACATGAGGGGGGTAAACACCTTGGATGGGAAGGTGGATGGGAATCTGAGGACCAAGTGCACCCAGATGGCAAACGTGGGACTGAGATCGCCACCCATGGGCAGTCAACACTGCCCCTTCAAGGCCCCAAAGGTGGCTGTGCTGGGGACTGTGGGGCTGGGTGATGGCGCCAGCCTGCCGCTCAAGGTGCATCAGTCTGCACTCAACCTGGTGCAGTCTATCATCCAAGTCATGTTGTATGACCCTGTGCATCATACCTGAAACCTGAGTCCAGGTGACAAATTTTTCTCCGCACCTGCACCTGGGGGGGGGGGTGAGGCCTTTCTCCTGAGGCAGTTCCACCTGAGGGTGGTGCAAGGCCAGCAGAAGGAGCAGCTCCATGTTGGGTCCCAGACGTGCTGGGACCTGGTACCTTGACCAGATGAGGTGGGATAGGCGGATCCCCAAGAAGTGGCCTACCCACTTTTGCTATGGTGTTGTGGCTTGTCAAGGTGTACAGGTTAGTCATAAACAGAACATTTAAACATTAGTTGTAATGGCATGTATGGGTGTTCCAGTAAAACCAGAACAACAAAACTTTGTAGCATACAGAACACAGGCATAATTGGAATAACAGTCAGTATTGTAACAGCATGCCAGTAGCAGTTACAGCAAAAAGCCAACAGCAGTGGAATTTCAACAAGGTATGTTAGTATGCAACCATTGTAATATATAACCAATAATACAACACAGACAGTTTTTGAGAACAACATATGTGGAAATGAAACCATACCCATAGTATAAGCATAAATATTTGTGATGCAGGTAGAGGGTGGGGGGAGAGAAAGACTTTCCATTACCAATTGTATAGGCTATATTTTCACAACATTACTGCTCAATACTCTACAGGTCTGCCCTTATTTTACATTTACATGTGCCTATAGCATGTAGCATGTACATACCTCTCAAGCTGTCACATGGGATGGTATGGGCCAAGCTGTAAGAACTATAGGTACATAACTACAGGGGAATATTACATGTCAGGAGAGCATATATGACTAACAACGTGTACCCTGCACTGATGTTGTGTGAATGTGCTACTGGCATAATTCAACTGGATTTATATCTGTGTCCAAGGTTATTGGCAACAGTGATCATTAGCCATGTCAGCATGACACTTGAGAGACATGTATTGTGCACAGTGTAGGGTGTTTATACCTATCCTGCTGTCATTTGTAGGCATGGGGTAAAACTATCAGCACCCATTCACAAACACACCAGGCATACAGCTGTACCAACAGTAGAACA
Source organism: Protopterus annectens (assembly GCF_019279795.1). Lineage (NCBI taxonomy): Eukaryota > Metazoa > Chordata > Ceratodontiformes > Protopteridae > Protopterus > Protopterus annectens. The sequence continues at coordinate 1,482,000,302 of NC_056737.1, forward strand.
TTTTAGTTGTTTTACTTAGTTGGAATAGTACTGTACTTCATGACATTTTATTTAATGGAGCCTTATCACCTGGATGAGCAATGCTGTTTACACGATAGTACATCTGGACACAGTAATTAGTATACCCTTCATACAGCTACTACAGACATTTCTTTACCTAGACGTCCTGTGTGGAGAATATCTCTTAACAATAATTGACTGTTTCTATAAATAGTCAGTACTACTTGTCTGTTAATATAAATAAATCTTACTACTGGCCCCTGGATTCAAACCTTGGTCTGTGTGTAGAAAAATAACATATGTATTGCTTATCACACTGAGCTACTGGGCCAATGCTATGTGTGGTTTGACTAATATGTGGCTACAGCTCACCTGCTGACAAAGTCTCACCTGGTAATATCAATAGAGTGTCACAAGAGACTGCAGTGATGGTTGAACAAACATGCATAAGATTCACGCAGATATAGTAGGTGGTGTGTTTTAATGCTTGGAATGCAAGTGTATACAATTAACCCCTAGTGGATGGGAATATGTGCGATCTGTGCAGACTATATCAGGGTGCTGGACAGCAGACTAACAGCAATGTGTCATTCCAAGATATGTTGTTGAGACCTAATGTTGACATTCCTATTTCCCATGACTCCAGATGGTATATTTGCAGTCTACAGCTACTACTGTGTCATACTCACCTGCAACAGCATACCTATATTCAGGAATGCTTATAGCTGAAATACAAAGGATAACACAAGACAATCCTGAGGGAAAAACACTATAATGCCTTACACATTATTATTCAAGGTTCACGTTAGTGCAGAACATACATCAATTTGCACTCCACCTTATAGTACAGCTGCACATCTATACTTTAGCATAACAGTTCTTTAGCAACCACATTTCAGTCATTTCATGGCTTTATACCCATATTTGCTTTGTAGCACCTGTAAAAGTGGAATTTTTCAACAACAGGCCAGAATACACACAACAATTGGCAGAACAAAGTTTTATTGAGAGTGACATGACACAGGCATTGGTATACATTTGACAAATGTTATTGTTCTCCAGTTTAAATAGTGCATGCATTGAAAGTGTGCTGTTATTACAGAACCTATGCAATACTAACTTCATTTCCTTCACAATTCTGATGGGAGTTGTACAGTATTTCCTGTAGATCATGAATGAATGTCATTTATTCCCTTTACATTTAAAATGCCAGTGTACTTTATTACCAGATCATTAGTATTAATACCATATACACATGTCATCCCTACACATTATTAATGTTATTGCAGTACACTCAGAACAGAATATACCTACTAGCAATTATTACTGTACCTTTCTTATTTATATTACTATATATTGCAAGATATATCTGTACTCTCGGTGCATCCTCACTAGACGCCCTACGTGGGCCTCCAAATTGTGAGCCCTCTCCTCTACAGCTGCGGGAGGGGAAACACATCATTTTATGTGTACTTGTCTATCAGATATTCATGCTAGAATTTGGTAAAGCAATGGTTCCTATACTTACATACTTCTGGGCCATTCTGGTCCCGAGCATCTTGGATCCATTGGGCCAAGAACACCCACTTCCTCTGCTTCAGGTCATCATAATGATGACGTACCTGCTCACCAGTGTGGGGGATTCCAGTAGCATTGGTGAAGTCACGTGCCAGATGGTCCCAGGCCTCAGACCTGTATTCAAAGTCCTGGTACTGGGCACGCAGCAGTCTGTCACCATGGTCTTTGACAAGGAGCCTAACCATGACCCTGGATTCAACATGCCTCAGCACAGCGCCCAAAAGCGCACTTCCTCTCTGACTCCAGTCATAGCTCCTGCAGTGATTAAATTCCAACAAGTTCTGTCTGTATTCCAACCTGTGCAGCTTAACTAAGGCTATTTTTCCACCCTTTCTGCCATTGGACCATTTTTAAAAATGCTAAGTTCCTGTTAGCAGTGTGCAAATTCGCTAAGCATAGTTGAGCAGTGCTTAAAGTGGAAAATGCTTAGCAATGCTTAGCAGTGCACAAACCCGCTTAGCTGAACTGAGGACTGCTTAAACTGGGTGTGCTAAGCACTGCCCAAACAAGCTAAGTGGAGCTGCACATTGCTATGTACTGCTAAAACAGGTCTTGTTTGAGCATTGCTTAGCTTTGCTTAGCAGTGCTTAGCTACTGGCAACCTACAGTTTTAAAAAATGCATTGAAAGTATTTGTTCATTAATGATAATTTATTATTATGTGTATCTATTTTACTTTATAGCCCCTAAACATATGCATTGCACTACATTATCTGGTAGGGTAACTTTAATGCACTGGACACTTGTGTATCACTGGGTCTTTTATACTCAGGTCTCCACTAAATATGGGTTTCTAGTCAAGCTGGACTAACCCAGTTAGCAAATTTCAATGTGCACATAGAAAAAAAAACATTTAAAACATTTCCCTATTGCATGTAAAAAGCTGAATGGCTGGTATTTGAAGCATGCACCTACTGCAAACAAAGCTGTCAGTCTAACCATTTAGCTACTGAAGATATGATGATAAGAGCTATACCGTTCAATATAGCTCTCAGTTTCATTTAAGCACTGCTGAGTGCTGTGCTGCACTGTACAAACTAGCTCATAAATGCTTAAACTTGACCTTTTTATTAAAATGAAAATCATTCAGTTTCTATTTTTAGATGTCTGGCACATGTTTATTGCTAAGCTCCACACTGCACCGTGCAAACACACAAAAAAATACCCCCTCCCAAAAAAAGAGACAATCACATGTTCACATTTAATTTCAGTGCCATATGGCACTCTGTCAGTGCAGGGGGTGTGTTACAGACACTGTAACACACCCCCTACATATAGCTTTTGAAACAGGGCAAGGAGACAGTTCTATTTACTATTATAGTGCCATCCAGCACTTTGACAGTACAAAGGGTAT